>NC_088876.1:11883715-12135043 GCF_032884065.1 Artemia franciscana
TCAAAAGAATCGCATTTTAATGATGGTTTTAAATATATAAGTTTCATCAAGTTTAGTGTTACCCATCAAAAGTTACGAGCCTGAGAAAATTTGCGTTATTTTAAAAAATAGGGGAGAAACACCCCCTAAAAGTCATAGAATCTTAACGAAAATCACACCATCAGATTCCGCGTATCAGAGAACCCTACTGTAGAAGTTTCGAGCTCCTATCTACAAAAATGTGGAATTTTGCATTTTTTGCCAGAAGGCAGATCACGGATGCGTGTTTATTTGTTTTTTTTGTTTTTTTTTTTTTTTCCAGGGGTGATCGTATCGACCCAGTTGTCCTAAAATGTTGCGAGAGGGCTCATTATAACGGAAATGAAAAGTTCTAGTGCCCTTTTTAAGTGACCAAAAAAATTTGGGGGCACCTAGGCCCCCTCCGACACTAATTATTTTCCCAAAGTCAAAGGATCAAAATTCTGAGATAGCCATTTTATTCAGCGTAGTCGAAAAACCTTATAACTATGTCTTTGGGGACGACTTACTCCCCCACAGTCCCCGTGGGAGGGGCAATAAGTTACAAACTTTGACCTGTGCTTACATATAGTAATGGTTATTGGGAAGTATACAGGCGTTTTCAGGAGGATTTTTTTGGTTGGGGGAGGGGTTGAGAAGAGGGGGATATGCTGGGGGAACTTTCCATCGAGAATTTGTCATGGGAGAAGAAAATTTCTATGAAGGGAGAGCAGGATTTACTAGCATTATTTAAAAGAAAACAATTAAAAAATAAATGTGAAAAAGCTTTTTCAGCTGGAAGTAAGGAACAGCAATAAAACTTAAAACAAACAGAAATTATTACCCATATGAGGGGCTCACCTCCTTCTAATACCTCGCTCTTTACGCTAAAGTATTTTTAGTAATTTCAACTATTTATTCTACGGCTTTTGTGATTCAGGGGTCATTCTTAATTAATTGGGATAAAATTTAAGCTTTAGTGTAAAGAGCGAGGTACTGACGATGGGGCGAATCCCCTCATATATGTAATAAAAACATGAGAATACAAAAGTTCTTTACGTAAGCTAATTTATAAGTTACGTAAGTCTTTTACCAATAAAAAGATTGAAAAAATCATTCGATCAAAATTATGAGAAAGCCATTTAGCCAAAAAATAAATAAAATTATGCAAATTTTGTTTTGATTATTCCTCTGCGGAGAGCCAAAATCAAAACATGCATTGATTCAAAAACGTTCAGAAATTAAATAAAACAAAAACAAGTTCTTTTAACTGAAAGTAAGGAGCGACATTAAAACTTAAAACGCACAGAAATTGTTTCGTATATGAAAGAGGCTGCTTCCTCATCAACGCCCCGCTCTTTACGCTAAAGTTTTTTGCTGTTTTAAAAAGAAGAATTGAGAGAAAGAGTCAAACTTTAGCGTATAGAACGGGGCGCTGATGAGGAAGCAGCCTCTTTCATATACGAAACAATTTCTGTGCGTTTTAAGTTTTAATGTCGCTCCTTACTTTCAGTTAAAAAAACTTGTTTTTCTTATTTAATTTTAGAAGGATTGAGTATGGTACCTCAGCTTCTTAAAAGATTATTCTCAGTGCTCATCTTTGAATGGATTCAATTTTTTCTGATTCATTACGGGATATGCCAGGATACCAAACTGGTCAAGTATATTCAAGATGCAGGTGGGAAAAGGAAGCATGGATCCTTAAAGAATGGAAAAGGGTGACGTTAAATTTGTTCAAGAGTTTTGAAAATATCAGAAGAAATAGAAGAATAGAGGAGAAAATCATAGGCTCAAAGGGCTTTGAAAGAGAGCCACCAAAAGCACTAATAAGAGGAAACGGGATATCCATAGGGTAAACACTTGTCTTTCGTAGCTTCCTAATTCTTCTTTCAATCTCAGACGAAGATATGGAGAAGCAATCAGGTGGAAGAACATCATTAGCTAATTGATATGGGATAATAGACAGACTGTAAGCTACATTGAATATCTAAGCTTTAGTTATAAATTCGGTTTAGTGGAATGGAGTAGGAGTATTGGCATTTATGAACGAGGTTTCTGTTATGAAAATTAGATTTCTTCATAAAAATATATTTTCCTTAAGTAAAAAAGTGATTTGTAGCTGTTACATTTTTGGATTATGTCACTACTGTAATAGGTAAGAACTATCTTTAGACTAAGAATTTTAATTATTGCACAGTATAGTCTTTGGTAACTAAAAAGAGTTTATAAACACATCATGATAATAGAAAACTGTGATGTAACATCAATGGCCCAATCTGACACTAGACATATATTAAAAAAGTCGAAAGTACTCACATTATTTACGTATGAAATAGATATATCTTGAGTTCATTTGCTCATTATAATTCAATTTGCAGTTGAATAGTGTTAATATTGTTCTATTTTCCAGGGCTTTTTATACAAGAAACTCGGGACATATGATCTTGTTTTAACGGTGCGCTGTCATGGGACCTATGTTGGATCTGGTTGCTAGGGCTGTGATAGGAATATGCAAATTATTTCATGCCCGGATCCAAAGGATATCTAGTTTCTAGGGAGGGGCATGACCGAATCTAGTTTCTATGGCCTAATAGGAGTATGTAAATTAGGTTCCTCTCGGCTTATTTAAATTAGGTACCTCCTGAAGTATGAAAATTAGGTTCTCTTGGGATTCATGGGAGACTTTGTTGCTAAGGAGGGTAAATATAGGAACTGATTGCTAAGGCCTGATAGGGATATGTAAATTAGGTTCCTCTGGAGTATTGTATAGAATACTACTGAGGACATTAAATAACATTACATTAAATAACAGAGTCAAGCTCAAAACGGAAAAATTAACATGAAGCAGGACTGACAACCCCATACCTTCTCAAGACCAGAACGTAACTTCACTTTACTGAAACAAAACGCATTTTAAATGTTTTTACTTTCTTAAGTTTAAGAAATAAAAAAACATTAACCCCTTAAGGAATACAGATCAATATATTCATATTGAACTGACAATCCAAATTCATTTGTTGTTTTTTTCAGTAAAGTGCGAAATTATAATCTGGCCTTGAGAAGGTCTGAGGTTGTTAGCCCTTCTCAGGTTATTTTTTGCTTGTTTTGAGTTTGGATCGGTTATTTATTGTTTTTTTTTTTCGTTTGGGGTTTAATTTTTTTATTCACGGTGGTTTGTGGTAGTTTGTTACTTGAAAGATTGTTTGAACTTATGTCTGCTCATTTTTGGTTTAATGGAGCTCTTTACTTTTCCGTGGAAAAATTATTTTTTGAGAATAGTTTTTTTTTAATTAAACCTTATTATTGATAGTGAGGAGCTTGTGTAACTTAAAGCTCTTGTCCTTTGGGCTTTAGGGGGTTTTGTCAACCCCTGAGTTATTTGACTATCTTGAACAAAATAGGTATCTCAAAGTTTTGATTGGGTACATATGGGGAAAAAGAACGTGGGGGGGGGGCTTTCTTAAAAACTTCAAATGTTAACAATGGGAAACTTTTATAGCTCACAGCCTTTGCCCCAGAGAATGGGAGGATGGGGGGTTGTCGGTACCAGATGAATAGTTATTTGACCTTTGAACTATTTTGAACAAAATGGCTATCCACAAATTTTCGTCGGATGCATTTGGGAAAATGGCAAGTTGTGGGGAAGGCTGGTTGCCCTTCGATCACTTTTGAATCTTAAAAAGGGAGCTAGAACTTTTGATTTCCAATCAAATAAACCTCCTCCAAAATTTATATGACCAATCATCTCATAAAAACTTTTTATATGAACAATAGGCCACTTTCATAACTTACAATCCTTGCTCCTGGGGCTGTGGGGGTTTTTCTACCCTAAAAAAACAGTTATTTGCGTGGGAGGGGGCCTAGCTGCCCACCAACTTTTTGGTCACTTAAAAAGGGCACTAGAACTGAATGAGCCCTCTCGCGACATTCTAGGACCACTGAGTCTATACGAAAACAAATAAACACAGATTTTCGGTTGCTATTGAGCCAGGTCGCTCCTTACTACAGTTCATTACCACGAACTGTTTGATTTCCAGATATCTCAAGCTGAAGCAGGAATAGATCGAAAACATTTGCGTAAACTTGGATAAGATAACTTCTATTGCTTAAGTCTTGTTTTGTACAATAAAAAAGTAATATAGTAATATCAGAATCAAAAGGCTTTGGTCGAACACTAGATAGGCACGACCTTTGTCCCCGTATAGTAGATTTTAATTTAGAGGCCTAACTTGATTCGTTTGTCTAGTGTTTTCAGGTCATTCATACCGATCCGTAGTAACAGGAATTCCAAGGACATTACTTGAAAAACGTAAAAACCCTAAATTTGTTCAGGTAAGAAACTGATCTTCATAAAGGTTACAAGTCATTAAAGCTAATTGGTCTGTAGCTTCCCTAATTGCAAGCACGTGTCATTCACACTATTTTAACAGCAGGTTAATAAGCACCAAGGCTAAGTCTAAACATTTTCTCTCTTTCGGTGGCTAGTTGGTTCTTTATTGTGACTTACGAGCTCGAGGATCGAGCGGACAAAGCTATGGTATGGTTTGGTAGACAAATAGGGCAGCTAAGATTTACGTAGGGTTTTGATGTTAGTGTTGTCTCCTTGAGTATGTAAATCTCAGCATTTTGTCACTCATTTGGCCATTGTAATTGCGAAATTAATTTCTTTTCGTAACTACATTGTTTGTTTGTCATCATTGGAAGTGACTTTTAACCCATAAGGCTTAAAAAAAAATTCAACATTGATTCACAAACTTAACAAGATCATATTTGTACACTAAAAACTACTGATCTTGACTTCTTAATTCTCGAAGTAAATTGAAACTTTTTAAGCAGCCTGAAGTTTTTTAAAATATTCTGCAATGAAAAAATCGCAGCAAATAAGGTTTATTCTACAATTCAATATTTAACGTCTGTAGAATTTCTGACGTAAAAATGGAAAGTAAGAAATAAATTTCTATTCATGTAAAACTATAGAATTATTGGTTGCTATAATCAAACCCTGAAAGCACGAACAAAAATATTAAAAATATTTTCTGAATATTAAGTAAAATTAAGAGAACCTAATATTCTTGATTTTTTTTTTCATACCTTTGACTAACTCACTATTGATCGATGCGTACGTACTATGGTGTTCTTGAGAACTTTTCTATACATGAATAACACTAAGCTTCATTCCATCAATGTCTATTTTTGCCATTAAACATGCCCTAAATTTATTTGACAAGATGCCCGAATCCACACTTATGGACAAGTAGAAATTATAGACTGCTACTGAACCCACTTTGTGTCCCACCCATGATTTGTTGTATTCACACTGTTCAACTTTACATTTCATGATAAGCTTATGCCATAATTTATGAATATTATAAATGATGGAAGCGTAGAGTCACAGCTTTTTTAGATGGAAAATTAATTCTGCAAAAGATAAAAAGACA
The DNA here is from genome assembly GCF_032884065.1 of Artemia franciscana. NCBI lineage: Eukaryota > Metazoa > Arthropoda > Branchiopoda > Anostraca > Artemiidae > Artemia > Artemia franciscana. The sequence goes on from NC_088876.1 coordinate 11,889,151, forward strand.
TTTAAGGGGGTATAAGTTCTTGATGTTTCTTAAAAGATTGCATCTACTGCACGGTAACCATGGAATTTCAAGTTGTGACACAGTTGCAAGGAAGCTCTGTGTGTAACCTTGAACTTCAATGTGTGGTTGTTCACTATAGTGTAAACAAGATTTTTTATTGGTTCTGAAAATGTTTAGCTTTATGCCAAACAAAATTCATTGGCGGGAAGTTTTATTATTTGTTCAAAGGGAATTTTCTGCCGAAATGCAAGAATACTTATTGATACACTCTTTCCTTGGATTCCCACGGAAGTGATTTTACGCAAAATCAGCTGTTCTTGCGCAATCCGTCAAATTTCCTCCTGTTTCTGCAGCAAGTTTGTGCATCACAATGGTTCAGTAACTGCGTCAAAATATTTCTACTGATCTGTTGAAAATTGCATCCGTTATTCTGAATTGAAATCTTTGTAGATCCATAAATTGGAAGTAACTGAGAAACTGATCATGTTGATCAGGAGTTTTCATTACTATTTGACGAACAACAGGAGGGCTGTGTCCTTTTAATGCAAGATTTTAGTACTCGAGGCCTGGGAGGATATTTCTAGGGAAATGAACATAGAGATAAGAACTTTATTTTTCATTTGGCATAGCTGGTCTAAGCCAATACGGATTAGCTCTTTGAGTGTTTTTCTTGGTTTCAAAAACTTGACTTTTCCTATTCCTATGCACATGCTTTTTAAATATATCATTTTTTTTTTTTTTTTTTTTTTTTTTTTTTTTTTTTTTTTTTTTTTTTTTTTTTCTTTTTTTTAATGGATGCAGTAAGCTGTATTTGTGTGGACATATTTGGAATTTTCCGACATTTGCCATCCGTAAGCCGTTTTGTGTTGAAAAAAATCGCACCAATAGGAACCAAAGGTTGGCAGAGCTCTGTGAATACATGATGCAGATAATGTCAAGCTTTGATGCTTCAAAGATGAAAATGTCAGACCTCATCGCTTTCATACGGAAAAAACTCTTTTACTACTTAAAGTGGCACTAGAACTCATCTTAATGAGCCCTCTCTCGATATTCCTTGACCACAACTTTGATGAGTCACTATTGGAAAACGAAACAACAAAAGAAAACAAATAAAAGTGCACATTTTATCAAAGTTCTTGGAGAAAAACTAAATTTAAAGTTTATTCGACCACACCTTTGATAAAAGCTTTACTTCCTAAAAATTATCAACTTGCATAACCTACAGCCCTTGCCTCAGGGGCTGTAGGAGGTGTTGTCAGCCTGGAGGCATAGTTTTTTCACCTTTGGACTGTTTTGAACAAAATGGGTGTCTCAAAATTTTGATCAGATTCATTTTGAGAAAAAAGGCCGTGGGGGGATGGATGCCCTCCGATTACTTTTGACTCTAAAAAAGGGCACCAGAACTTTAAATTTGAAATTGAATGTGTCTCCACCGAAGTTTATGTGACCAGTCCTTTCATAAAAAACTCATATGTTAAAAATGAGCGACTTCCAGAACTTACAGATTTTGCCCCAGGGGTTGTGGGGGGGTGTCTAACCTAGAAGCATATTTTTTCAACTTTTGGACCAATGTGAGCAAAATGGTTATCTCAAAATTTTGATCGGATGTATTTGGTAGAAAAAGGACAGGTGGAGGGTTTGCTTGCCTTCCAATCATTTTTGGCTCGTAAAAAGGGAACTAAAACTTTCTGCTTCAAATTGAATAAGCCTCCTTTAAATTTTAAACGACCCTTTCTCCCATAGAAACAGTTTATGTTAGCAATGGGCAACTTGCATAGCTTACAGCCCTCGCCTTGGATATGTGGTCTTGTCAACCTCTGAGACAGAGTTTGTTGATCTTTGGACTATATTTGATACAAGAGCTACCTCAAAAGTTTGATCGGAAGCATTTAAGGAAAAAATGTGTTGAGGAGGTTCCCCTCCAGTCGCTTTGACTTTTAAAAAGACAAAACAATGTCCAATTTTCGATCGAATTTGCCCTCTCCGAAGCTTATACGACAATCCTTTTCATAATGTGTGCTTCTTAGAACAAAAATAGTAAAAACACGAATCCTATAATATGCTATTGTAAAAAAATGTGTTTCTACTCTGGTCGCCCATGACCCTAAGCCGTATCGTACCAAATATGATGGGCTTTTATTTAAACCATTGAAGGGAAATGTCTTAAGCGGAACTTCTATTGATTTAGTTTTACGCAACAATATCACTCTTCCTTGTTCGTACATAGGGCAATGACTTTAAAACGCACTCAAAAAAATAAAAATCTTACACACCCTGTAATCTTAATGAACACCCTGAACACGTATGTTCTGTTATATTTCGTATATTTCTGTTAATCCAAACCTTATGGTTCTAAACATTTTCAAGGGGTTGGATACTTCATCCTACTTGCACGTGACTTCACTCCTCTTCCCCGTCTTATGAATATCTGAAGCGATTTGTTTGAATCTATTGGCATGCAGAACAGCCTCTTTTCCTTTTTCCCTTCCCGCATTTTGTAAAAACGAGCTAAAATTCTATTCAAGAATGCAAAAAAAAAAATTTATAGAAAGCTCTGATCACCAACTGAGTACACTCACAGAGACTTTATAGCGGGCAAAGAATTCAGATTTTAGACAGCCGTTTATGTTAATAATCACTAAAATATTAGTGATATTAATAAACAACAATAATAAGGTTGGTCCAGTTGAAGTTCAACTGACATCCATTTGTTGTGATTTTGAAAGTATTAATGCAGAATCAAAAGTAAAAAGAAAACCTTAGCCCCCCCCAAAAAAGTCAAAATTTGCCAACTTTATCGGAACTTCCTACTGAGAATTCTCAATAAAGTTTTTTTTGCAACCCCCCCTCCTCTAACAAAAACATAAAATAATATGTTTTTGTTGGCAAACAAAAGTTCACTAAATATATTAGTTTTTGGCATACAAAATTAAATTAAAAACCTTGAATAACAAAGCTTTATTTGATTTTCTGAATCTTAGTTTTAATGTTTTGCTTTGAACAAACTACTTTGATAATGCATTACTTTTTATAAATACTGAGTCTAACGGTATTAAATATTTTGGTGTGCGATAACCAAGTTCAAAAATGTCGATATTATTAAAAAAAAATATCAGTCCAACGCTTCGGCATTGAACTAGAGAACTGAATGCTTGGAGTTTATATATTATTTTATTTTTAAACTAAGGTTAGTTTTATTTTTTTTTTTGGGGGGGGGGGCTAAGGTTTTCTTTTTACATTCAGTCTCCCCTAATTTTGATTGTCCGTTAATACTTTCAAAATCACAATAAATGTATGTCGGTTGAATTTCTACTGGACCAACCTTATTATTGTTGTTTATTAATATCACTAATACTTTTTTCTTGACCCCCCTGTAGAAAAAGTTCAAACATAAACGGCTGTCCAAATCTGAATTCTTTGCCCGCTGTAAAGTCTCTGTGAGTGTAGATAGCGTATTTTGATTAGAGTCGTCCATGACCTTAAGCTACTTCGTGCCAAAACTGACCGACGTTTAGAGCGTTAAAGGAAATTTCCTACGCGGAAGCTTCATTAATTTTGTTTTAGGGAATGATAGTGTGTCTTCCTTGTGCGTACATAGGTTAATGACTTCGAGGAAAAATAAATAAGATAATTATATCTACAAACCCTAATTAAATTATAAACGTGAAGATTTCACTCTATTAGAACTTAAAATATGGTTTCATTATAACTGAACTATCGTATAACAGAACCCCAAGCAACTGAACTACTGTAACTGAACCCCCGGGCATCTGAGCCACCATGCAGCCGAACCACCGAGCAACTGAACCCCATCTAACTGAGCCCTCGTGCAACTCAACTCAAATTAAATAAACCCCCGTTTAATTAAACCTCAGTGCAACTGAACCCCAATGTCACTAAGCCACCATGCAACTGGACCACCGTGCAACTGAGCCACAGTACAACTGAACGCTCATATAACTGAACTCTCGTGGAGCTCAACCACCGTACTTAAATTCGGTAAAACGCAAGGTATAATTTTTATATGGTCAACCTTGCTGGAATTGGTTGCAATTTAAAGTCATGATATAAATGACTGCCAAGGTGATTGATAAAAAAGTTCTATTTTGTTGTCACAAAAGCAAGGAAAATCGGACGTGATAAGCTCTTAAAGAGAGATTTATTTCTCCTTTTTTATGTTTGTCAATAGGGGTTCTCTTTACCCTTTCACTATAAAAGGGTCTAGGCATTTACCCCAACTCTACCGTGGAAAAACCCTCCCCTTTAAAATAAGCCCTCGTAGAAAATATAAGTTTTCCAAATCTGAATATTATATTTAAGTTCTGTTACTTTTTACTATGCTAAGGAAAGTGGAAAAGAAAATTTATGTTTGAGTTTTACCCCAAAATTTTTTCCGTGCAAAACTGGGCTTCTCATGGATCATGCTCCAAACACTCCCCCAATCAGAAAATAACCACGCGGAAAATGTCCACATGTTTCCCAATGCCTAAAAATATCTGTAAGCAATGGACAAATTTCAACACTTAAGAAGGAACTTAAACTTCTGCAATGGGGTCCTGCGATTATTTTATAACTAGGGAGAGAGGGAGATACCTCAAAGAAATACATCAAAGTCATTTGGAGAGAGGGTGATACCTCAAAGAAATACATCAAAGTCATTTTAATACCAAACTATCTCAGCTCTCATTGATCCTTCGAATAAATACAGAATTAGCTCCAAGAGAGAGATGAGAGGAGGATGGATGTAGAAATTGTTTTATAATCTCCAGGCAGTTCTACTCTCTTTTATAAGTCGAAAGAGATTGCACACCAACCAACCGCAAGGAGCGTTTTTCGGGAGGAGATTTTTCATGGGGAGGTATTTTCCAGGGGGTGTTTTCTGCTAGGTGGTATTCCCCAGAGGTAACTTCCACGTGAATTGCTAATCCCGGGGGTGGGGGTTGGTTACCCTCCAATGACTTTGACTTTTAAAAAGGGCACTAAAATTTTCAATTTACAAAAAAATAATAAAACGAGTCCTCGGGGCCAGAGCTGTGGGTTATTGTAAGTTACTCATTAATAAAATTAAAGGCTTACATAAAAGAGATGGTCGTACAAACTTTTGAGGAGGCTCATTCGATTGGAAATTGAAATTTCAGGTTCAATTTTGAAGAATCATAGGTAATCACAGGTCAATCGGCCTCTCGCTCTTAACCACCAGTTCCCTCCAAATACATCCGATCCAAATTAAAAAAAAAATCGTTTGTTCAAATCAGTCTAAAGGTCATATAACCATGCCTCTGGGGTTAACAATCCAACCAGCAGCTCCCGGAGCAAAGGCTGTAAATTACGCTAGTTACTTAATGTTAAGACACAAGTTTTTAATGGGAGAGATTTTCTTATGAACTTGAGGGGATGCTCCTTCGATTGGAAATCAAAAGTTCCAGTGCACTTTTTAAGAGTTGAAAGTAATCGAAGGGCTTTCACCCCACCCTCATTTTTCCCCAAATACATACGATCGATAATTTTGAGATGACCATGTTATTTACAACAGTTCAAAGGCTAAATAACTATACCTCCACGATAGCTCCTGGTGCAAGGGCTATAAATTATGTAAGTAGCCTATTATTAAATAGCAATTAAATTAAATAACAAGGTTTTTTTTATCAAGAAAAGAGGGCAAGTTTGATCCTATAAATAAAAAAAATATGGAGCATTAAGGTCAAACCCTTGGGAAATGTCAAGAAGGATTCTAAACTGTGTGCGTGTAGCTGAACCACCGTGTATCTGAACCCCAAGCTACTGAATCCCTGAAACTGAACCACCATGCAACTGAACCACCGTGCAACATAACCCCTGTATATCCGAACCCCTGTATAACTGAACCACTGGGCAACTAAACCCCATTCAACTAAACTCTCATGCAGCTAAACTTTCGGCTACTCCAACCTCATCATAATAAGAGTCCAGCCTAATGCAGCTTAGTTTTTAATGACCTTTAGTTTTAATGACGAACAATGTTGATTTTAGCCTTCTCTTTTTGACTTAATTTGCTGCAATTCCCTTTTTCTTATTGTCAGACGTTTCTGTTCTTTTTTGGTTTTTATCGACGTTGAACATGCCTCGTTCAACGCGTCTAAAAATACTACCGTTTTTCATCTTTACCTATCCTTTTTCGGTGACCAGCGTCAACCTTCTGGAAAATACCCCCTCTCGCACAGAAAATACCCCCTCCCTAGAATTCACCCACCACGGAAATACATCTCATAAATGTCACTGTCCCCTCATCGCTGGAGAATACCACCCCCAAAAGGCTGGTTGGTCTCGAATCCCTCCAGACTTTAAAAAAAGATCTAGAAATTTCAATTTGTGGACCAATGAGCGCACTCCGAGATTTCTGCAACCTTAAGGTCGATGTGTGGATAGGGAAGGGACAGTCCTCCTCCCCTACGGAATTTTGCTCATTTTGGGGTTTAGTATTATTCTTTACTTTCAAAATAACAGCGTATACCAGAAATATTAAGGGAGTAGATATCAATTTCATATTTTGGATGCGTTTTAAACTTTCGTTTTGTCCCCCTCCCCCCAAAGGAATTCTGTAAAATTCACTCCAGCAGTCTTTTTGTTTGGGAACTTTTACACGAAGAAGGGGGGGGGGTGATTACCGGCATGATTTTAAAAAAGTCAAAATTAAAAGTCTTTTTCAAATTAAAGTACGATAAGAAAATATTTTCACCTGAGATCATCCGCAAAAAATTTTGTTGTTGGAATTTTCAGCTACAATAAAATTATCTTGGGGAATTTTCCTGGAGAGGGGTCTATTTTTAAGTGAAAACGACTTTCAATGGTGGAATTTTTCCAAGGATAAGTAATTTTTACGGATGTGGGAACCAGATTTTCCAGTGTTATTTCAAAGCCAACGGAAATTAAATTAAAAAAGAAAGTTTCTTCAACTGAAAGCGAGGAGCAACATCAAAACTTAAGCGGACAGAAATTATTACGTATATGAAAGGGGTTGCCGCCTCTTCGAGACCTTTTCCTTGCGCTGAACTGATGACTTTTTGTCTTAATTCTTTAAGAACGACTCCTGAAACACAATGTCCGTTTAATAAAAATAATAAGATCTTGTTTAAATTTCTAATGGAAGAGTTCCGGTAGGTGCAGAGTGGGGAGATGGGATGGTGCCTGAAACTACCATGAGGGAGCTGGATTTTCTAGCATGATTTGATTAACAATCAGAAATTAAAATTTTAAAAAGAAGTTTCTTCAACTTAAAGTACAGAACAACATTGAAACACACCAAAATTAGCCCATATATGAGAAGGGCTGCACCCTCCTAAATCCCTTGCTCGTTAAGCTAACGTCTCTATTGCTTTGGCAAAGCTTTTTATTTTAATTAAACGGTCCTAATGCTTATGAAGTCTTTCTTAAAGAATTGGGAAAAAATTCAAACTTTAGCTTATTAGGGGGAAGCCCCCTAATGTACGGAGAAATTTTGTTTATTTAAAGTTTTAATGCATGTCCCTACTTTTAATTGAAAAACTCTTTTTTTCTATTAAATTTCATAAAAGGGCTACTGTATCAAACAGTTCGTGGTAACGAACTGTAGTAAGGAGCAACCCGGCTCAATAGTAACCAAAACTCAAAAAAATGGAATTTTGATACCAATACCTACATCAAAAGAATCGAATTTTAATGCTGATTTTAAATATATAAGTTTCATCAAGTTTCGTCTTACCCATCAAAAGTTACGAGCCTGAGAAAATTTGCGTTATTTTAGAAAATAGGGGAAAACGCCCCCTAGAAGTCATAGAATCTTGACGAAAATCACACCATCAGATTGAGCGTATCAGAGAACCCTACTGTAGAAGTTTCAAGCTCCTATCTACAAAAATGTGGAATTTTGTATTTTTCGCCAGAAGGCAGATCACGGATGCGTGTTTATTTGTTTTTTTTTGTTTTTTTTGTTTTTTTTGTTTTTTTTTCCCAGGGGTGATCGTATAGACCCAGTAGTCCTTAGAATGTTGCAAGAGGGCTCATTCTAACGGAAATGAAAAGTTCTAGTGCCCTTTTTAAGTGACCAAAAAAATTGGAGGGCACCTAGGCCCCCTCCCACGCTAATTATTTTACCAAAGTCAACGGATCAAAATTCTGAGATAGCCATTTTATTCAGCGTAGTCGAAAAACCTTATAACTATGTCTTTGGGGACGACTTACTCCCCCACAGTCCCCGTGGGAGGGGCAACAAGTTACAAACTTTGACCAGTGCTTACATATAGAAATGGTTATTGGGAAGTGTACAGGCGTTTACAGGAGGATTTTTTGGTTGGAGGAGGGGTTGAGAAGAGGGGGATATGCTGGGGGAACTTTCCATCGATAATTTGTCATGGGGGAAGAAAATCTCCATGAAGGAAGCGCAGGATTTACTAGCATTATTTAAAAAAAAACAATGAAAAAATAAATATGAAAAAGTTCTTTCAGCTGGAAGTAAGGAGCAGCATTAAAACTTAAAACAAACAGAAATTATTACCCATTTGAGGGGCTCACCTCCTCCTAATACCTCGCTCTTTACGCTAAAGTATTTTTAGTAATTTCAACTATTTATTCTACGGTTTTTGTGATTCTGGGGTCATTCTTAATGAATTGGGACAAAATTTAAGCTTTAGTGTAAAGAGCGAGGATCTGAAAAAGGGGGCGAACCCCCTCGTATATGTAATAAAAATATGAGAATACAAAAGTTCTTTACGTAAGCTAATTTATAAGTTACGTAAATCTTTTACTAATAAAAATATTCGTAAAAAATTAAAAATTCTAGTAGCCTTTTTAATTAACCAAAAAATCGGAGGGCAACTAGGCTTCCTCCCCCGCTCTTTTTTTCTCAAAATCATTCGATCAAAATTATGAGAAAGCCATTTAGCCAAAAAAAAAAAAAAAAATGCAAATTTTGTTTTAATTATTCCTCTGCGGAGAGCCAAAATCAAAACATGCATTGATTCAAAAACGTTCAGAAATTAAATAAAAAAAAACAAGTTTTTTTAAATGAAAGTAAGGAGTGACATTAAAACTTAAAACGACCAGAAATTACTCCGTATATGAAAGAGGCTGCTTCCTCATCAACGCCCCGCTCTTTACGCTAAAGTTTTTTACTGTTTTAAAAAGAAGAATTAAGAGAAAGAGTCAAACTTTAGCGTAAAGAGCGAGGCGTTGATCAGGAAGCAGCCTCTTTCATATACGAAGTAATTTCTGGTCGTTTTAAGTTTTAATGTCGCTCCTTACTTTCAGTTAAAGAAACTTGTTTTTTTTATTTAATTGAAATAAAAGATACATCATTCGCACAGGATTCTGACAAATGGATAATTCTTCTGGGCTTGGTATCTTTTGGTAGGTGTTTTCAGACTGATAAATCTCTTTCTAACTAATTTATCTACAATGGGTTACCTCCCCGTAGTAGCATAATAATTGTAGGCATGGATATATAATGAGTCGGAGGTAATAGGGTTGAGACAGTCTGTGTAAGATTTTGACTCTTGTTGATAGAAGAGCATCGCCAAGTGCTGACAATCAAATTGGGACAAAGAATGGGCCCAGGAGTGCGCAAAGCCACCATTCGTAAACCAGGTCCCAGGGACTTCTTGCTTTCCAGTTCGACGCTTGCTGGTTCGATATGTACTGGTCCCCTTCCTGCACTAGTATCCGGGACCATTGATTTTCCTGAGACCAAAAAAATTTCAATGATTTAAAGAATATAAAAATTGAAATTTGGAATGATTTGACGTTGAAAAATAGCTATAGTAACGACATGTTGACTGGCAAATTCAGACGACTCGAACTGGACTTATTAGAAGTTTTAAAACATATATCCCAGGGGTAGGGAGTATGGCATTAGGACATTTAGAATTTATTTACTCAGGCAGGAAGGATGGGGTACATAGGCAAGGAGTAGGGCTCATGATGAATATGGAAGCTAGTTAGTCTTGCTTAGGCTGGGAAAGTATTAATAATATGAATACTAATCGCTCATTTAATGAATTTAAGTTCAGCGTATCAGTTATAGTAGTGTATGCCCCTGTAGAGCCGACTGACGGAGAAAGTAGTGATTCAGGTGAATTTTACTTACAGTTAAAAAAAGCAAATAGAGGTAGAAATATGGTGTAGCTCTGTTGGCCTCGGGCGGCTTGGTGTTGCAGTGAGTTGTTAGTAGTGGTAATAATAATGAATATTATAAATATTTTAGTAGCAAATACTAAATTACTGAAAACATAAGTGTCAGCCCGGAAATGTTATGGTTTCTGTCAATTTTTCATGTGGAGATGGTTCCGACGAAATTATCTAGGAGCTATTTTCCGTGTGTTTTGAGTTTTGGGAAATAATTTTCACGGAAGGGGGCATTTCTGAAGTGATTGAGAAACAAATTAGAGATTAAAGTCTTATTCAAATGAAAGAATGCTAAGGAGAAAATTTCAAGCTGGATCGTCCGCAAGCAATTTTATATGGAGGGGGAATTCTAAACGAGGATGGAACTGTCTGAAAGGATTTCATGGGGGAAAGCTTAACTTCACGTTGAATGAAGTTTCAACGAAGGAAACTCTGTCAAGGGGAGGATTGCCCCCTCTATATGTGAAGGGTTTCCCCCCCTTAATACCTTGCTCTTTACGCTAAATTTTGATTGTTCATCCCTATTTTTTAAGAGCGTTTATTGAAACACAGTTTGCTTTTTAATTAGAACAGGAAGCTTTTTTAAAAGTATTAACAGGTTTAGAGCAAAGGTCAAGGCAATGAAAAGAGGAAAATCCTCCATATACGGAAAAATTTTCCAAAATTAAAATGCAAATTTTGTTCTAGTACATTCATTTATGCTATGACTTAAAAAGCAGACAATTCCAACAAAGTTAACCATGTGAAGATTTTAACTTCTGTTTTACCCAATGCAAGTGTGGTGGTTGAGTTGCACGACGGTTCAGTTGCACGATGGTTCAGTTCCACGGTGGTTCAGTTACACAGTGGTTAGGGTTGCACGGTGGTTCAGTTTCACGGTGTTCCAGTAACACGGTGGTTCAGTTGCACAGGGGTTCAAATACACGGGAGTTTAGTTAAATAGGGTTGAATTGCACGGGGGTTGAGTTGCACGAGGGTCCAGTTAAAGGAGATTCAGTTGCACGAGGGTTTATTTGCACAGGGGCTCAGCTGCAAGGTGGTTCAGCAGCATGGTGGCTCAATCGCACAATGGTTCTGCTGCATGTTTGTTCAGTTGCACTCTGATTCAGTTAAAGTGGTTCAGTTGCTTAGGGTTCAGTTACAGGGTGGTTCAGTTGCAATGAAGCTCTTTTGGAAAACGCTAGAAGAGACAACACATGGAAAACTTTTTGTGATGAACTGTGATTACATTTCATATATACGTTTTTGGGCGAACATCAATTCAAAAGAAGAACTCTTTCTGTATAGATGAATTCATAATCTTTAACAGGAATTCTACAAAGTAAAACACATGATCATGGGACTGTTCTAAATTATCTTAAGGGAATGCATGTTTTTTCTGTAGTTAATCGACAGAAGATATTTGTGATTGCTAACAATACTAAAATCTAGAACTAAAACAATCTGATTGTGTAAGTTCTAGTTACATTACTGATAATATTCAATATTCCTTCCCTGCGTCCGTTTGTAGTGTCTTTACAGGGTGTTTCCTTTTGAGACTACTAGACTTAAAAAATGAGCAAAAGATTCTAAGCAATATGTAAACGATATTCGGTATTCCAAATCTGGTGTTCTAATAATGGTGTTCTAAAACTTGTGTGATTTTCTGTCCTGTTTTCAGAATAATCTATTTTTAGTCGCATTTATTAGTCAATAGATACATAAAGTCACAGCATATTGAAAATTCCTTCTTATACTATAGTCATGTTTTGTGATGAAAGATTCAAAGATTGGAGGAAAGGTGGATGGCAAAATATTTATCAAAGGTCGAGAATGCTTTCAGTTCATGGAGATCTTACCTGTCGGTTTAAGAGAAAATTCCATATTAATCTAAATATGTGCAAGTATTATGGGAGTAATATTTCGGCGCTATAGACCTATTTTTTACTTCAGTGTTACACAATCAAGTCTAGAAACTACAGCAATAGGGACTCGTTGAATGTAAGTGATCATTCAGTTTAGTTGCACTAGGAAGGCTGCCATTAAAACAGTTCCCAGAGCCTCTTCAAGTAAAAGTAAGTTTGCTCGAACCATGTAACTTTCCATTAAAGTTTTTGACTCTTGAAGCATAAAACAGGAGCAGTGAGGAGTAAAGCAGTAATCTTGCATTAGGCTTAGTCTAAACTGCATCTCATGACTCAAAATTTGGAGTGAATCAAGTGTCCGACAAACACCCGCATCTGATGTTGGACAGTGTTGAATGTAGTTTTTTCTTTATTAAAGAATAAACCATGCTTAGTGGTCTATTTCTAAAAGCTATATCACTTTAACAGCAATAAATTGAAATTCTTGGTGTGAAGTATTCTGGAAGTTCAGTGCATGAAGGTACACAATTTTCCCGCCTTTCTAACATTCTGCAATAGTCAGTAGTAGCCCTGAATCAGTTAAGGCCCTCGACATGAAAAAGAATGCCTAATTTTAAGGCGAAAATTCTCATTGGCATTGTCTTGCTAAAGGCCGTATCTGACATTTTGACGCTGTAACATTTGTGAAAATGTAAGATATGGCTAAGATCTGAAAATATATGAGAAAATGTATGTGATGGTGATAATATTTTAGTAAGTTTTGGCGTGAGTTAGTTCAATCTCCAATGAAAAAATTGGAAATCTGCGATATGAAAATCTTCCCTGGACACCCCCCCGTCCTGAAAATATAATACAACTAGATATTCTCTTATTTCTCTCATAGCTTTACTCTAGCCTTTGGACAATCAACAAACTAGATATACTAATCAATTAGAATACGAAATGCATCTTAGACAAATAACTGCACGGAACTATCCCAATTTATACTTAAATAGTCAATCATGAAGCCAATTCCTTGTTGTTTTTTTTTTTTTTTTTTTTTTTTTTTTTTTTTTAAATAGACCTTGACCAATATTTCCTCGTTCTTTTTATAGGTTATCGTTCTTAGCTGGGAAAAAATCACGTGTTTTGAAACTTGTTTTCAGAATGAGGGATAATAGAACGATGATGCCAATGCTAAGAGTCATCTTCGTGATTGTATGCATAAAATCAGTATATCAGAACTTCTCGGGTTTGAAACCCCCTCCCCATGATCTTATAGTTTAGAAATCTTAAGGGGTTTCTTTGTCCCTATGGAAGCTACAACCTTTTAAAATTGTCATAAAAATATTTCGATAATTTAATATCATACAACCACCGAAAATTCGGTGCATCTCCCCTTCAAATAAAGTTCAACATGTGTACCAAGACTATGTGAGTAATATTCTTGTCAGATGCTCAGCTAACATCTTCGAAGATTTACTCGTCATAAATAGTTTCTTGGTTAATCGTACACTGCTTAATATTCTCATTTATTAGTGTATTCATACGTTTAAAAGACGAGGTTCTATGTGTTATGCTTCAATATTCAAGTTTTTTAAAGCTACTACAAGTTTGAAAACTATTTTACAAACAAATCTGCCCAAAAACATTAAATTTTTATGGATATTCCATTCGATTATGGTTAGTTTTTTACGTATTTGGTTAGCTTATTAAAACACTGAGATATTAGTCATTCAGGTGTCGATCAGAATTTAGAACAATAAATTTTGTTTGATATCAATTCTACTTCGAGATGCTGGTTGAAACCTTAAAAGGGAAACATATCACTGGTTAACCTTTTTATAATGGCTTTTTTTTGTTTTTCAAGTTCAGTGTTAAGTATACCAGATTTTCCGGTTGGTATAGGACGCTTTGTGATAAAACTACTGATCAAGTATTGACGTCAAAGAAAATTTTTCAGAACTGATTACATCCATTCCTCATTTGATCGAATGGAGCGTAATTTTCGAGTGTGTACTGTCAAATACACAAGTATCGGCAATTCTTAAACAATTAAAACACGGAATTTTTTTTATAGAAATATAGATTTTGTTTGTTCCGGGTGAGGGATCGGGTGCGAAGAATTCCTTGTGTATATCAGGAGATACACATGTTACCCGCAATGGCTTAAATATTATCAAAATATAAAACAAAAGCTTACCTTCTTACAATCCATGTTTCAAAAAAATTCTGATCGGAGTCACGGTACCCTAACAACAATGGCGCACTTCTAGTCTTGGCGATACGTGCTGCATAACGTGCCACCTTTTGAATTATCGTGCACCAGCATCAATTTAGCACGGATTTAATCTAGAATTCAGGGACATTGTGAAAAAGCAGCGCCAGTATAATGAGCAGTATATTTTGACTTTTATTCGAAATCTTTGCTTAATTCGTTAACATCCAATGCATGGACTGGGAGATCCCTCTCATAGATCGATCAAGAGACCCCAATAAAATTATTGAAATAAGTTTAACAGTCCCGGAAGCACAATTGCAAGGCTGAGCATGTCAAGGGCGTGACACTGGTAAGCGTTAAGATCTTTGGAATTTCATTCATAATTTTCTTTGGTGTTATTTAACTCGTCTTTTGAAGAGTTTTAGAAAATCACTATACAATTTGCGAAACCTTAAAATGCTTGTTGCTAATAACGATTAAAAACCTAAAACAAATTTTTCATTTTTACGCATTTTGTGAAATTTATGCTTTCTAAAATTTCACCTTTTAATTGGTTGGATTTTTTTTTCTCAGTACAAGTTTTGCAGTATTCTATGCAAGGTCATTTCCAATAATTAGTGCCATAGTCGAGAGTTTAAATACCTTGTCTAGTGACCGAATTGGCATACCTATCCAATGGTAAAAATTGCTTGCCAGTTCCTTGAACGCAACACACCTTTGACCGACAAATACATACGAGAATTTGTGGAAAATTTACATTTGTATTGATCAATTAATAATGATATAGTTGTAGTGATGACGGACCAATCGTATGCCAATGCTATCAAAACTGTCCTCTACTCAGGATTATATAAAGAAACAATTTTTTTGTAACAAAAGTAAAGAGCGAAGCTATGTCTTGCCCAGAGTAAAAATGAAAAGACAGAAACTATCATGAATATTTAACTAAAAGTAAAAAGAAACAGACATTAGACTTCATGTACATAAACTGATATTCAAATTATAAATATAATTACAAATAAAAAAGTAGTTATTCCATCTATAATACGAACCTGACAGAAGACAAAAAATCCTAGTATTATTAGTAAAGAATTGGTGGGCATGAATTAGTGGTTTTAAAGGCTTTTTAAAGAAATTTATTTCACTATTTAATTGACTTGACTTAAGTCCCGTCCGGCCTATGTGGCTGTATCGGGGCTTCTTCTCTTCTGAGCGAATGATGAATGTGGCGACGGTAGTTCGATCTATCTTGCTCTAGACGAAGTAGCTGAGGGTTTCGGGCCGGAAAGCTGTCGGTCCATCTCTTACGAGGTCGGCCTCTAGGGCGCGTGCTGTGAACCCGTCCTTCGAATGTGATTTTTGGAAGCTGGTTGGCCGACATTCGCCTGATATGGCCAAGCCAGCGGAGTTGCTGGCTTCTGACCCGGTCCATGATGGTGTGGGGAAAAAGGAGTAGTATTCGGAGGTCTTTATTTGAGACTCGGTCAATGTAGGTAATCCCTGCAATGCGTCTAAGGCATTTAGCTTCGAATGGGGAGATTCTTCGCTCATCGTCAGCCTCTATTGACCAAGTTTCCACTATTTAATTTCCGCTTCAAAAATACATATCTGAAGTTAAAAGAAAGAACAAGAGCTAAGAGCTCATATGGCACTTGTGACGAGGCATGAAGAGCTAAGAGCCAAGAGATCATATGGTATGAGCTCTAACAAAATTCTATGAATCAAAAGATTGATTTAAAAGGAAAATAAGAGGCTTAATGCCGGTCAGGATTTAAAATAAGAGCTCTGAGTCACGATGTCCTTCTATTAAGATCCGATCACCCACTCGTATGTTATAAATACCTAATTTTAACTAATTTTTCCTCTCCCTTTAGCCCTCCAGATGGTCGAATCTGGCGAAAACGACTTTATCAAGTCAATTTGTGCCGCTCCCTGACACGCCTACTGATTTTCATCTTCCTAGCACGTCCTGAAGCACCAAACTCGCCAAATCACTGAGCCCCTCCCCCCAACTCCCCCAAAGTGAGCGAATCCAGTACGGTTCCGTCAATCACATATCGAGGACATTTGCTTATTCTATCCACCAAGCTTCATCCCAATTCCTCCATTCAAAATGTTTTCCAAGATTTCCCCCTCCAACTCCCCCCAATGTCAAAAGATCTGGTCGGAATTTAAAATTAGAGCTTTAAAGCCCAAGACCCTTCTAAATATCAAATTTCATTAACATCTGGTCATCCTTTCGTAAGTTACAAATACCTCAACTTTCAAAATTACCCCCCCCCCCAACTCCACCAAAGAGAGCAAATCCGGTCCGGTTATGTCAGTCACGTATCTTAGACAGGTTTTTATTCTTCCCATCCAGTTTCATCCTGATCTCACCGCTTTAAGTATTTTCTAAAATTTCTGGTTCCCCCCAAACTGCCCCCCCCCCAACTGCTCCCCCCGTAATTACGCTGGATCTGGTTGAGATTTAAAAAAAGAGATCTGAGTTACGAGGTGCTCCTAAATATGAAGTTTCATGAAGATTCGATAACTCCTTCGTAAGTTAAAAATACGTCATTTTTTCTAATTTTCAGAATTACCCCCCTCCCCAATAGAGCAGATCCGTTCCAATTATGTAAATCACGTATCTAAGACTTCTGCTTATTTTCCCCACCAAGTTTCATCCCGATCCCTCCAATCTAAGCGTTTTCCATCATTTTAGGTTCCCCCATCCCAAACTCCCCCCAACGTCACCAGATCCGGTCGAGACTTAAAATAAGAGCTTTGAGACATAAATATCCTTCTAAATATCAAATTTCATTGAGATCCTATCACCTGTTTGTAAGTTAAAATACCTTATTTTTTCTAATTTTTCAGGATTAACCCCCTCCCCCCAACTACCCCAAAGAGAGCAGATCCGTTCCGGTTATGTCAATCATGTATCTAGGACTTGTGCTTATTTTTCCCACCAAGTTTCATCCCGATCCCTCCACTCTAAGTGGTTTCCAAGCTTTAGCTTTCCCCCTCCAAACTCCCCCCAAATGTCACCAGATCCGGTCGGGATTTAAAATAAGATCTCTGAGACACGATATCCTTCTAAATTTCAAATTTCATTGAGATCAGATCACCCGTTCGTAAGTTAAAAATACCTCATTTTTTCTAATTTTTCAGAATTACCCCCCCCCCCCAATACCCAAAGAGAGTGGATCCGTTCCAGTTATGTCAATCATGTATCTAGGGCTTGTTCTTATTTGTCCCACCAAGTTTCATCCCGATCCCTCCACTCTAAGTGTTTTCCAAGTTATAGGTTCCCCCTCCCAAATCCCTCCCCAAATGTCACCAGATCTGGTCAGGATTTAAAATAAGAGCTCTGAGACACGATATACTTCTAAACATCAAATTTCATTGAGATCTTATCACCCGTTTGTAAGTTAAAAATACCTCATTTTTTTAATTTTTCAGAATTAACCCCCCCCCCCAACTACCCCAAAGAGAGCGGATCCGTTTTGGTTATGTCAATCATGCATCTAGGACTTGTGCTTTTTTTCCACCAAGTTTCATCCCGACACCTCCGCTCTAAGTATTTTCCAAGATTTTAGGTTTCCCTCTCCCAACTTCCCCCCCCCCAATATCACCAAATCCGGTCGAGATTTAAAATAACAGCTCTGAGACATGATATCCTTCCAAACATCAAATTTCATTAAGATCTGATCAACCATTCGTAAGTCAAAAAAATTTCTGTTTTTCTGTTTTCCAAATTAACGGGACCCCACTCCCCCCCCTCAGATGGTCGAATCCGGAAAACGACTATTTCTAATTTAATCTGGTCCAGTCCCTGATATGCCTGCCAAATTTCATCGTCCTAGCTTACCTGGAAGTGCCCAAAGTAGCAAAACTGGGAACAACAGACCGACAAAATTTGCGATTGCTATATGTCACTTGGTTTTCTGTACAATTTTCTCTACAGATGTGAATATGGTGTGCTCCACTCAATAGAAATCCACCCACTGTGGTATTTTACTTGTGTGGTAAATTTTAACTTTTCTCAAAATGTGCTTCAAATTAGCTTTTCCTCGGCAAGGGCGAAATTTTCTCCTTTTATGCAAAAAAAATATAATTTACGATACTTCCCACCGAAAAAGCAAAAATACTATGCGCTAACAATATATAATTTGTTTATACAGGAAGGATGGTCATAAAAACGTTGGAGTGAGATAAATCAATAGCAAGAATTTCATGTCTTTAGGACATTTCTAGTAGTCAAAAATAAATGATGGACTACCACTTTCCTCTGGGCATTTTCGAAAACTTTGTAACAAAAGTTTTGGGTAACAAAAATTAATGGCCAATTGAATTTCGTTTCTAATTAAAAGTAGATTAAGTTCAAGGTTATTTCATTTTAAGGTCAATCTCCGAGGTTTGAAGCCAATGCTATTTTCCTATAGCAGTGAAATGCGTATCAAACAGTTCGTGGTAACGAACTGTAGTAACGAGCGATCCGGCTCAATAGTAACCAAAACTCTAAAAAATTGAATTTTGATATCAATAGCTACATCAAAAGAATCGCATTTTAATGCTGATTTTAAATATGTAAGTTTCATCAAGTTTAGTCTTAGCCATCAAAAGTTACGAGCCTGAGAAAATTTGCCTTATTTAGGAAAATAGGGGGAAACACCCCCTAAAAGTCGTAGGATCTTAACGAAAATGACACCATCAGATTCAGCGTATCAGAGAACCCTACTGTAGAAGTTTCAAGCTCCTATCTACAAAAATGTGGAATTTTGCATTTTTTGCCCGAAGACAAATCACGGGTGCGTGTTTATTTGTTTGTTTTTTTTTTTTTTTTTTTTTTTCCCCAGGGGTCATCGTATCGACCAAGTGGTCCTAGAATGTCGCAAGAGGGCTCATTCTAACGGAAATGAAAAGTTCTAGTGCCCTTTTTAAGTGACCAAAAAAATTGGAGGGCATCTAGGCCCCCTCCCACGCTCATTTTTTTCCCAAAGTCAACGGATCAAAATTTTGAGATAGCCATTTTGTTTAGCATAGTCGAAAATCATAATAACTATGTTTTTGGGGATGACTTGCTCCCCCACAGCCCCTGGGGGAGGGGTTGCAAGTTACAAACTTCAACCAGTGTTTACATATAATAATGGTTATTGGAAAGTGTACAGACGTTTTCAGGGGGATTTTTTTGGTTTTGGGGGTAGGGTTGAGGGAGGGGGCTATGTGGGAGGATCTTTCCTTGGAGAAATATGCCATGGGGGAAAAAATTCAATGAAAAGGGCGCAGGACGAATCTGGTCACGTTAGAAAAAAACGTCAAATTAAGAGCTTAATATACAATGCTGGGTGTTCGGAGCCTCTCTATTATGGAGTATAATTTGAAAATAACACAACTATACGAGCGATAAAACATATATACCACAACCATAACTCAACTAACGAAAGAACTACTTAGAGATAACACAACTATAAAGCGAAAACAGGTGAAAACTAACGGGAAAATAAACGAACTAAGAGGTGGAAGGGGCCCAGAGAAAAAATATAATCCTTTTTCAATTTTGAGCCTAACTTCCGCAAAGGAGTAATAATGTCAGAAGCCCCGAAATACCGAATTATTTTCTTTTCAAACAGTTCGTGGTAAGGAACTGTAGTAAGGGGCGACCCGGCTCAATAGTAAACGAAACTCTAAAAAACGGAATTTTGATGCTAAAAGATACATCAAAAGATTCGAATTTTTACGCTGATTCTAAATATTAAGTTTCAATTAATTTAGTCTTTGTCATCAAAAGTTACGAGCCTGAGAAAATTTGCCCTATTTTGGAAAAAAGGGGGAAACATCCATTAAAAGTCACAGAATCTTAACGAAAATCACACTATCGCATTCGGTATATCAGAGAACTCTATAGCAAAAAATTCAAGCTCCTATCTAAAAAATGTGGAATTTTGTATTTTTTGCCAGAAGACAAATCACGGGTGCGTGTTTATTTATTTGTTTGTTTTTTGTTTTTGTTTTTTCCCAGGGGTCATCTTATCGACCAAGTGGTCCTAGGATGTCGCGAGAGGGCTCATTCTAACGGAAATGAAAAGTTCTAGTGCCCTTTTTAAGTGACCAAAAAATTGGAGGGCAAATAGGCCCCCTCCCATGCTCATTTTTTCCAAAAGTCAACAGATTAAAATTTTAAGATAGCCATTTTGTTCAGCATAGTCGAAAACCATAATAACTATGTCTTTGGGAATGACTTACTCCCCCACAATCCCTGAGGGAGGGGCTGCAAGTTACAAACTTTGACCAGTGTTTACATATAGTAATGGTTATTGGGAAGTGTACAGACGTTTTCATGGGGATTTTTTGGTTTGGGGGGAGGGGTTGATGGGAGAGGGCTTTGTGGGAGGATCTTTCCTTTGAGGAATATGTCACGGGGGAAGAAAAATTCAATGAAAAGGGCGCAGGATTTTCTAGCATTACTATAAAAAAAACAATGAAAAAATAAACATGAAAACGTTTTTTCAAATGAAAGTAAGGAATAGCATTGAAATTTAAAACGAACAGAGATTATTACGCATATGAGGGGTTCTAAAAATACTTTAGCATAAAGAGCGAGGTATTTAGGAGGAGATAGATACCTCGCTCTTGATGCTAAAATATTTTTAGTGATTTCAACTATTTATTCTACGGCCTTTTTGATTCAGGGGTCATTCTTAAAGAATTGGGACAAAACTTACGATTTAGTGTAAAGAGCGAGGTATTAACGAGGGTAAAAACCCCCTCGTACACATAATAAAAATATAAGAATATAAAAGTTTGTTACGTAAGTTAATTCTTAAGTTACGTATATTTTTTACTAATAAAAACGTTCGTTGAATATTAAAAGTTCTAGTAGCCTTTTTAAGTAACCGAAAAATTGGAGGGCAGCTAGGCCTCCTTCCCCACCCCTTATTTCTCAAAATCGTCTGATCAAAACTAAGAGAAAGCCATTTAGCCAAAAAAAAATTAATATACTAATTTCATTTCAATAATTTATATGCGGAGAGCCAAAATCAAACATGCATTAATTCAAAAACGTTCGGAAATTAAATAAAAAAACTAGTTTTTTTTAACTGAAAGTAAGCAGCGACATTAAAACTTAAAACGAACAGAAATTACTCCGTATATGAAATGGGTTGTCCCCTCCGCAGTCCCACGCTCTTTACGCTAAAGTTTTTAATTATTTTAAAAAGTAGAATTGTGGCAAAGAGTCAAACTTTAGCGTAAAGAGCGAGGGACTGTGGAAGGGACAACCCATTTCATATACGGAGTAATTTCTGTTCGTTTTAAGTTTTAATGTCGCTCCTTACTTTCAGCTAAAAAAACCAGTTTTTTTTATTTAATTAACAACAGACACGAGCAGATTCTTTGATGAAAAAATTACTGTGGCTTCATTGAAAGCTTTAACATGAATAGGCCGAACAAATTTGCATTTTATTTCTTTAGAGCTTCATAAAAAATTAATTAGTGGGGTTACCTCTAATTTTTAAAAGTAGTAATAAAATTACTTTTAGAATACGTAGAGAATTGTAAAGTAGCCTCTCGATTTGCCACAAGATTTCAAAATTTCTGGACGTGAATTTTTTTTTTTTATTATCATCAGTTTCCTTTAAAATTTGCCATTTAAGATATTATTCCTTTACTATTTAAAAGGGTTGTACTAATCATACAGCCTTGATTTTTACGTCAATTTGTAGATCTTTTACCGATAAATAATCCCAAAGATTCTCAAGTTTGTAGTTATAAGAGATGATTTTTAGCAATAATTCTTAGTGTTCAAGATTTCCTTCTTTTTCATTGGCTTAAGCACTCCTTGAGGGGTTTGCCAAAATATCATTAAGAATGTTGACATCTCCTTAGCATTACGACCACAGATTTAAAAGGAAGTTGAAAACATGTATAGTTGAAAACATGTATTATTATCTAGTATCTTATGTCGAAATTAAAAGGGCTTAAAAATACGTATAATATGTTGGTTCTTCTTGATCCTAATGATGATTTTGATTATTTTTTAAGTTTTACCGAAAACTCTGAAAACTGTAATGTTAAATCATATGTTTTTTCTTTAAGGGGGAGGAAATTTGCAATGTTTTGACGCCCAATAATTTGCTTATATTGATTTTCTTAGGGAAGAGTTACAAAAAAAAACTTTAGAAAACCCATCAAAAGATTTTGTTACGTTTTAACGAGTTAGACAAATATTCCAAAGAGGGGGAGGGGGATGAAGCCCCCTAACCTCCCCCTGGATACTAGCTTGCTACTTGGACTGATGAGGAATTCATTTTAAATTTAATCCGTAGTCTATTTGGCAACTGTGACAGTATAGTGACAAGGAGAATGATTAAATGCTTCTTGGTGTAAAAGCATCTCAAAATATAAAACTAAAATATTCTATTCAGTTACTTTTTGTTTACAAGGAAACTAAAAAAAACATACATTCAGAAATTTGCGTTTTGTAGTGATTCTAATTTTTTTTTTTTTTAAGCCGGTCCCATACTGAAAGGTTAACATTAGTTACTCATTCGAATAGGACGTTCGAATAAGATAATAAATTACTCAGCCACTATCTTTAAATATTTTTTAGTTCTTCTACTACCTTTTTTATTTTTCATTTTTAAGGAAATGACTTGAGAGCAAACAGAGATCAAATAAAAAACAAGTCTATTTAAAAATAAAAAGTAAAGCTACGTCTTGAGAAGAGCCAAAAAAAAAACTACGAGGAAAATAATAAATTTTAATATTAAATTTAATAAATTTAAATAAAAATCAAAAGAAACAGACATTAGACTTATGATAAAATGAAACCAAAAATGAGCTTATAATCTACCAGAAATAAAACTGATATGCAGCTCAAATTCAAAACAAGCAGAAATTACCAGAAATACCAACAGGGAAGTAGTGCACAATTACAGTTTGAAAAAAGAACGGTATTAAAGTACAGATATTATAGTTAAGAAAAAACAGATACTAGAATTTATAAGAAATGAAATCAATAATGAACTTTTAATGTACCAAAAATAAAACTGTTATTTAACTTAAACTCAAAACGAACAGAAATTACTAGATATATGAGCTGGGAAGTCATCCTTTTCACACTCCTATTATAGCGCAAGTTTCATCCGGGCTTTATTGAAAGCAAAGTAAAACAGAGTGATTATTTTGTCAATTAAAACCCAAAAATATATCCAGAGTTAAGGGTGTTACCGGGCTTCAGCCCCTCCCCCCTCACCCAAAAAGGTAAAAGGTAAAGGATACGGCATTAGATTTTACAGTCTGTACCGGCGGTGCTGATCTCCGTTTCTTGGCCCTTCAGCCAGGAAGTGCAATGGGGGGTTGGGGGTCAGCCATAGTGTGCTTTCGCACACCCTTCCTGTTTATCTTCCCCAGATTTCTCCAGGTACCCATTTAGAGCTGGGTCGACTCGGGCTAAGCTTACAGAGTCACGCCACTGACCCCCGCCCCAAACTGAAGAATTGGGTACACCGGGATTCGAACCCGCGTCCTCTCAGACAAGGGATCTCGAATCAAGCGCACCAACCCATTCGGCCAGGGCCCCTCACCCAAAGCTTTGCTTCTATCAAGGAGGCACACTCGTGCCTCTTTAAAGAGGCGAACCATGACAATGTTAAGCGATCTTCGGTTCCAGTGGTCGCAGAGGGATGCATTTCGTAGCCCGAGCTCGAACTAAGAAACCTGCCAAATTTCATCCCCTTCAACTTTTCCTTCATGGGGAAAACCTGGCCGAAAGTTTCGACCCCCAAACCCCACCCCCACGCCCCTTTAACGTTGTCTGATAAGGCTGAAATTCACAAGTTAAAGTCCCCTAGGGCCCAGGAGCTTATCCGCGAAATTTCAGCTCGATCCGATAACTCCCTCCCTGTTTTCCAGAAACCACGCATAGCCACTTAATGTTCATGTTCTCCTTTTGTTTTTTTTCTGCCACGCCTACAGGTTACAGCCGACATCGGATCTGGGTGTACGAAGACTCATTCGACGTGGAATTCTCCGAGTAATTTTCCTGGAAAGTTTCGTCGGAAAATCTTAACCCCCCGATTTTCTAGCTTAGAAAAACCCATTTCCCCATAAGAGCCCATGTTTATTTTTGAAATTCTTAAAAGTTATTTAAAAGTTATATTTATACACATGTAGGTCTTTCGACTTCAAACATGCCCGGTTAGCTCAGTCGGTAGAGCGTGGGACTTTTAATCCTAAGGTCAAGGGTTCAAGTCCCTTATCGGGTGGTTTTTATTCACAAAATATGAAAAAAACTTCGTTTTCTTAAAGAGTTAAAGAGGCTGCGTCCCAAAGTCGAACCTTAAAACGTACAGGAATTAGGAGAGGCAGTCCTAATTCCTGTACGAGGAGTACAGGAACTATTAAATTACATCCACCATGGATTGTAGAAAAACGTACAGAAATAATATGAAAAAAACTTCGTTTTCTTAAAGAGTTAAAGAGGCTGCATCCCAAAGTCGAACCTTAAAACGTGCAGGAATTAGGAAAGACAGTTGGGGGGCTGCCGCCCCCCCCCCAACCCCCCGCTTTTAAAGACTCTTTTGTACAGGTTTTTTGTTGTGGGGGGACTTCATTGTTACTAATTACTAGTTTTGGCGCAATGGTTCTCCTGTCCTCTTGTGTTTAACATTTTTCGAAGTTATTCCATTATTCATTCATTTCAATTTTTTGTTAATTCAAAGAGGGCCTTTCCGAAGCCAAGAGCGGGGGTAGGGGGCGGCAGCCCCCCACAACAAAAAACCTGTACAAAAGAGTCTTTAAAAGCGGGGAGTTTGGGGGGCGGCAGCCCTCCAACTGCCTCACCTAATTCCTGTACGTTTTAAGGTTCGACTTTGGGACGCAGCCTCTTTAACTCTTTAAGAAAACGAAGTTGTTTTCATATTATTTGAAAATAAACCTAAAAAATGCATATAACAACTTTTAATGTGCTTTGTAATTTTTTTGGTAAACACCCTCCCTCCCCTAAAATAATTATACCCCTTCCCTCAAAATCTCAGTTATGGGCCTATAGAAATCAAACCGTTCAAAAAACAAATTATTTTCAATAAATTACGATTTAGAATTTATAAGGCGAGAAAAAAGTGAAAGAGAGCACTATTTTCTTTATTAATCATAGGATATCATTTTTCTTTGTTGGGCTGTTGTTGATGTTATTACTAATAAAACCAAATTAATTTTTTAATTGATTTTTGAATAACATTATAACAATTGAAAACTAAAATTCCAATAACAATCAAAATCACACGAAAGAAAACTTATAAGTTTATACAACTATTTTATGCCTAAATTCTTCCTTTTTTTTGGTCGATTTCATTTAAACATATGAAGCAATAGTGCCTAAATTACACTTTAAAAATGAAAAATTCAAATTTTTCATGAGATCCACTTTGTTATTTGAAGTGAAGTTTTGCACTGACAAATCTAGTCGGTTCTTTTATGCATTTTAAAGGAATATGTTTAGAATTAACAAAGTATCAATGGAAGTTGAGTGTATATCAGCATGATGGAGCTATTTTTTTATTATAAATATAATCACTTTCATCTTGAAAGCTTTCGTTAGTCTTTGTTCTTAGATGTATAAAGATAAAATAAATATCGCTTAAAATATATATTAATTTCAGTAAAGCGTGAATGACGCACTGTAACTGGGGTAAAAGGGGGACTGATACAAAATATTACTAAGTTCAGCACTCCCCTCACCATTTTCTGTAAAGCTCACCTGAATTTCCTTTGTCTTTTAAAGGTCAAGCATGCCCACCTATCTCAATAACATATACTCTTATGTAGACAAGGGCCGAATTGCATAACTTACAGTCCTTGCCCTGAGGGTTCTTGAGGGGGATTGGCATCCCCCAAAACCAAGCTATTAAATCTTTCAACTATGTTGAACAAAATGACTATCTCAAAATTTTGATTGGATGTGTTTGGGGAAATGATGGGATGAGTGGGCTGATAGCAATCCAATCACTTTTGACTCTTAAAAAGGGCACCATAACTTTCATTTTCCAATTGAATGAGCTCCTTTCAAAGTTTCTATGACAAATCCTTCTATACAAAGTGTCTTGGTAGAAAAAAGAAGAAAAAAACATTATACCCCTTTCGCTCTTTACGTGGACAGCGCTATTACGGAGCTCATGATCACATTAATTATGGTGATCGAAGAATCAAATCATTTTTTTCCACAGCAGGAAGTCAAACAATAAAAATAAGATTAAATACACGAACACTTGGTTTGTTCACTTTGTTCGGATTTTGTATTCCTCAGCTTTCAAGTAAATTCCCGATATACAATCAAAATAAATTTTGACTTGAAAAAGTGAAAACATTCCCAGT
Organism: Artemia franciscana; assembly: GCF_032884065.1. Classification (NCBI taxonomy): domain Eukaryota; kingdom Metazoa; phylum Arthropoda; class Branchiopoda; order Anostraca; family Artemiidae; genus Artemia; species Artemia franciscana. The sequence continues at coordinate 11,915,686 of NC_088876.1, forward strand.
CTTTTTAGTATCATGAAGACTTCTTCTTAAATGAATTATAAGGAACACATTCACATAATATTCTGAAGACTCGTTGAACTTCAAAAAACTTCATCGTGATAAGTGCCCCTAGGAAAACCAAGAACTACTTTTTTTCCAGTCAAATCTTCAAAAAAATGAAATTGTCATCATTGAAGCCTTCATTGGGTCAAGACCTTCGTTGATAAAGATTTCGTTGTTCGTTTGCCAGCAAGTGTGAAGCCTAATACGATGACTCAGGGCATGGATAGCAGAAGAGGGCCTTTGGGCCCACCTTTCCGACTTATTATTGAAGAGAACTTTTACCATTTTCTTTAAATTATATTGGTGTAACTTGGATTTTTTTTTCCATTTTTTTTAAACCTTGAATCAATAAAATTACTTCAATGTAATGTCACCAAATTTGATTGGGCTTTCCAAATGCATTGAAAAGAGACATTCAAACAACGGACAAGACAAAGAAAATTGTTCTTTATGCAAGACAATGGAAGCAAACCATAAAGTACAGATACAAGCAAAAAAATTGTAACTTTTTTTAAAACTATATAACTTTATTAAATTAAAGAACTTTAGCTATAAAGTTTTATTAAAATTTGCTTATCAATTAAAAATTATATTCTTAATATATTTCAGCAGTCAATTGCGGTCCATAAAAATAGTTAAAGCAAAAAATCCAAGCCGAAGAAAAACACAAAATCGATGATATCTAATTCACAACGATGAGGTGGGGGAAAAGCATTTTCAGTTTCTACAAAATGAATATACAAAGAAACAAAACACACAACATTTTAAAATACCAAAATCCCAAGGAGGAGGGGGCAAAAAAGTGTACTTAAAATAAAGCCCTGTTTTTAAAAGCTACTTTTGATATCCCCTCAGGCATAATTTTTACCTTTGGGCTATCGCATTTATTGGATGACTAAGGGCGTATACACTCCATCTCAGAGGAAAAACCCCTTTTTTCTACCTACTGTTCCAACCGCAAAGGAAAACATTTTATACAATGCATGATGAATTTGTAAGCATTTACAACAAAAATATCTGTGATAATCTGATGTACGCAACACACATAACATTTTTTGTTCCTTTTATCTGCCCTCTGCACGCAAATATAACCTTTTTACTAATTAGTGCGGTCTAAGAACACACGAATTATGAATATCAGTAAAACACAAAAGTGATCAGCAATTTGTTTTATTGGGACCAAATTGAGTAAAGACACAACTTCAAGAATAACACAAACAAATAGGAGATGAACATTCAAAATATATAGTCCAGGACTTTTAGGGTTTGACCCGGACAAAATTGCAATATAAACTAAAATGGTACCAAAATGATCAGAAAAAAATTCTGTACAACATACTAAAAGTCCCCATAAATCCGAGTGGGGCGAGTACCCGAAAAACAGGGGAAAAGGGGGAAATACGGGGGAAAAGGGAAATATACAGGGTAGGGGTAGAAAGCATGTGGAAATGTGTTTTCTGGGGTTTTTCTATCTGCTGATCACGAAACTGACCCCTAAATGAAGGAAAGAAAACGAGAACCATGAAAACCGAACAAAACTGGAGGAAACAACGGAAAAAGGGAAGGGAGGCCTGACTCCTGAGCCAGCTGCTAATGGCTAATAAGTAGGCCTATGGACAAAATAACTCGCTTAAGTATCAAACTTGTACTTTCTTGAATCACAGACATTTCTTACAACCATTTGAATTACTAAACATAAAGAAAACAACCGCTTGGCAGTTATATATAAAATGGCTATTATATGTAAAATTTGCACTTTCGAAGGCAGTATAGTTGACTTGAAAAACACAGCATTGATATCACTAGTCGAGCTCCTCGTCTTCGACAATCTCGTTGTCCCTGTTCAAACAGTTGATACCCTGACATTCTCCGCACGCGAACGTACACGCTAATCCATTTTTCTTGCAGCTGCATCGCGAGTTCTCGCAGCCTGTCTTACAGTTGCATCTCACGACACTGAAAAGAGTCTGAGGTGCGGGCAACAAATGGGTCATCACAGGTGAGTATTTATGGTCTCTGAGGACCCAACCCCAGTCAGCCGGGTCGAGGTCAGCTGGTTCCCCTTTCCAACGGGATACCTGGAGGCGCACTCGCTGGGAGTGGAATGAAGCTGCAGCTTCGGTTGGCGGAAGCCTTTCAGGCTTAACAAACGCCGTAGTATTAGACGAAGAAACTTTTTCCAAGAAAATTCGATGTTGCAGCTTAGTGAGATCTTCGTTTAGTCGTGCTTTATACAAGCTGAGGTGAAGATATTCACCCGCTTTCACAATTTCATCTTTGGACGATGATTCATCCAGAAACACTTTGCATTTTTTTCTGAACACATCGCTCTTCTTCAAAAGAGGTAGCGCAGCTTGCTTTCCAAGTCCGAAAACTCGTGAGGTCGTGTCACATCCCAAGAGTGCGTGCCCTACCAGAAGCAGCCTGGATACTTCTCCCATTTTTTTTTGCACTTCGTTGAGGCACCAGAACCGTGTTATCGCTTCTTTTGCGTTCGTTGACGATTCGAAGTAGAGTGTTTTTGCATTAGGCGGGAGGTGATACAAGAGTAGAATCAGAAGGTCAGTGTCGTTGCCAAGAACTATTGTTTCAGAGTTTTCTGCTTTCGTCACGGCAGTCTTCACGATTAGATAGTCAGCATCGTCCTTCGCATGGACGACTTCAAATTCTTTGGCTCTGAGTTTTCCCCGATGTAGCTTATAATTCGCTGTTTGTTCTGAGAGTTGCTCAAAAACTCTTCTTTCTTTTTCTGGAGCTTCATCCCTAAACTGAAATCGATCACTTGATGCTGGCTTCCCTTACACCGTCGGTTGTGCGTAGCATCTTTCGTGGTTGGACCAGCGCTGTATCCATCGAAGACAACAGTAGGGGAGGTACAGCGTCGAGTAACGAAACTAACATAGCTGTCACAGATTGAATCATAAGTATCACCAATCTTCCAAGGTACTTGCTGAAGCAGCCAACCTCCGTCAACTACAGTGACACGATCTGACACTGGCAGGTGGTGAATCGAGTCCGTGTTCGCTTCTTTCCATATTGCTTTCGCTAGTACAGGTTTGTCTGGCTGACGCATTATGCCAGGATTCTCAAACAAAGCGGGCGGATAACTGCACAGTTCGTAACGTAGAGTTTCTGCCATGTCATTTTCAGATGTATGGGCAGCAGTCGAAAGACGTTGAAAAAGCAGTGCAGGATCGATATGCAAAATCTCGCCATCTATCCTAATGTTCCCATCGGATGCCAGTGTAACGACTTTGTCTTTCTTCCTGAATGAAAAACTTTCGACGGATTGGCCATCCATGCGCTGGAGGATCAGCTCACCTACAGCTTTAACATCCTCTGCATTGACGCCTTTATGGGCAATCAGCCCGGAACCTATACTTCTAAGCTCTGTGGAACTAGTGAAAGGAGAGTTCTCTAGAAGGAATTCAAGAAACGTCAGTAGATCCTTAGTATCTCTCTGTATTCGTGCTGCGGTTGCAGTAACGTGCTGTTCACTAGAACTGTACTCTAGACCCGTCAGTTTCTGCATTAGATCATTCACTGAAGCGAGTACTGGCATAGACATTGTCCATATGTTTCTCTGAAGCTCAGTCATCCCTTTTCCTCTTGTCAGCCCTCCATCTGTTTTTAAGCTCCTCATCAGGACTGTCTCGATGACGAGGTCTGGAGCCAATCCAGCCCAAAAACGATCACTTCGTCGGGCAATAAACTTGCCGCTTGCAAACTGTTCGAAGAGCTGTGGATTCGATGCTTCAAGTTCCTGCATCATCTGAAGAAAAAGACGAACTGACTTGGTATAAAGATTATGCCCCGCAGCTGCGAGGTACGGGAGCATATCAGAAAGAGAGGATAAGTAGAGATCCCAGTCTCCAGTCCTTTCTGCTTTCAGAAACTTCCGAAAGATCGAAACCATCTCGGAATACTGCATGAATAGTTTCGCAGTTCTGCTGGATTTCAGAGACGATTTTAAGGCTTCGAGGCGTAGCGAAATTGCCTGAAGGGCTTCGTGGTTAGCCGCTTCTTCCACAGAAATCTTTCCATCCACCAAATCGTCATACACACTGGAGACTCGTACAAGATCTTCGTGGTCGGAAGGTCTCTCGCCATACGGAATCGAATATGCCAGGCACAAAAGTGAAATATTCAGTGATGCGTCGACTAGCTCGTGAGCTCTTACTGCTCTTGCAACCGCTTTGCCGCTGAAAATGTGTTTCACTGTATTCTCCCCGTACACAAGTTCTAACATCTCTTTCAGGCCCGACCCTTCCATTATATAGCCTATGGCCCCTAAGAAGCTCATTCGTGTATGGAACCCTCCAAGCATTGTTACAATTTTCTTCAGGGGACTTGCTGGAGACTGGGGACTATTGGATCCGCTAGATGTCATTCCGTCAGGATAGGTTTTGTCGTCGGCACTGGAACTCCGCGGTGACTAGTCTACCTTGCTTCTCTTACTGGATGTCGAATTAGAACAGGATTATGTTGACGAACCCACGCGCTTGTCGATAACGGCGAGGAATACGGAATAATGTAATTTCAGTATTTTTCCGTATTTCTTTCTCGGATTTTTTTTTTGCCTTTTCCGAACCTATGGGGTAGCCGAACCTCTATAGATCTCCTGTATTTGTTCTCGAACTTTGTTTTAGATGTCAATTTATAATCAGCAGATAGAAAAACCCTAGAAAACACATTTCCACATGCTTTCTACCCCTACCCTGTATATTTTCCTTTTTCCCCTCCCTCCCCCCCCATTTCCCCGTTTTATGTTAATCAATTTTTGTATATCATTTTATATCTCAATTTCATAATCACCAGATAGGAATACCCCAGAAAATATCTTCCAAACCGCTTTCTACCCCTACCCTGTATTCTTCTCTTTTCTCCCCTCTTTCCCCTGTTCCCCCGTTTTCCGTAGTACTCTTTTTCTATACTGAATTTTAGATGTCAATTTCGTAATCAGCGTATGTGAAAACCCCAGAAAACTCACTTTAAACTATTTTCTGGGCATGTTCGGCATTTTTCCCATTTTCCCCCGCATTTCCCCCTTTTCCCCTGTTTTTCGGGTACTCGCCCCACTCGGATTTATGGGGACTTTTAGTATGTTGTACAGAATTTTTTTCTGATCATTTTGGTACCATTTTCGTTTATATTGCAATTTTGTCCGGGTTCGACCCTTTTTTGAGCTAAAAGTCCTGGACTAATAAGAAATTATTATAAAACTTTTAACAGTGTTCAGAATTCGTAGGAAGAGGGTGAAGTCCTTCGCTCTTATGTTGACGTGTCAGCAGTAAAAGGCATTTGCAATTATATCTGACATTTTTTTTCGGCCTCATTTGAACCACAATTAACAGATTTAATCCATACATAAATTAAAATTCAGAAACTGCACTAAATTTCGATTGAAATTTTGAGGGTTGACAGTGTTTTCTATTACCTCACAAAAAGCTAGTCTCCTAACCAAAAATCCATTTATACTACTGGCAGTTATAGAAATCTAAATTAATGAAATTGTTTTGGTCTAAATTGATGATTAAGTAGATGATATCTAGCATCCTCTCACGTCTATTGACCCCGGGACAGGCCACAGTTGCCAATAAAGCAATTTAAACAAGTTTCGCTCCAGCGAATATCACAGTGAAACGCGAGGACATATCACGCATGAAAAGTTTTTGGCATTTAATACTGAAAAGCAGTATGAAATAATTTTATAGTCCCGCTACTCTACATCTTTATAAAAAAAACAATCTTCAAACGGCCTTCCCCATGGGCAGCGACTGATATTAACCAAGGTCGCGCTCGTTTGTAAGCACCCAAAAAGCGATTTTTTACTATTATTTAACAAATATCAACAAGACTGTTAAATGCTTTTCTAAATAGTTGATTGATTTCCTGGATAGATTTACCATATGTAATTTTTGGTGCCGTTGAACTAAAACCATCTTGGAATATCTGCTGAATAGCTCTTTGCATGCTTAGGAATAAAAGATCGACTAGTGATGTTTTTTCAATATTTGATTTTTGTTATTTTAGTAATACCAAGTAAGTACCTATAATTCTTTAGCGAACTGATAAAAAAATCCGATTATGAAAATACTTTATTAGGTTGTCTAAAAAGCTTGAGTCGATTATTCTAAGCTACTTCTTTTTTAGTACGTTTAAAAAAGCTGCTTATTGTTCCAATTAAACAAACAGTATTTCGGGAGCCGTTCCTAAAAAATTGAGATAGCATTCAAAATTTAGCGTAAAGAGCGAGGTGCTGTGTTAGGAGCAACCCCTTTATTTACGTAATAATTTTGTCTGTTTTAAGTTTTAATGTTGCTCCTTACTTTCGGTTGAAAAAAATTGTTTTTATCCAAATTTTGATCCTTTTAAAGTAATACCAGGAAGTCTGGCTATCTCCACAGATAAATTCTTCCTTCCAACTGATTTATTCTCTAGACAATTCAATCCTGGTGAAAATTTACCCCAGACAATCACCTTGAGTATCTCCACGCGTAAAATTCAGTCGGCAATGAGACAGTAATACATAAGAAGAATTTCGTATAGGAGCTCTGGCAAATTCCTAGTGAAAATTTTCCCATGAAAAATCCCCCCTCCCCCTAGAAACTTTCTTCTCTATGGAAAATTACTCCCGTAGAAAATCCCATCAGCAAAATATTCACCCCGCCCCCAGAAAAATATATGTATAGTTCCCATTAATAAATACAATATGTAAGCAATTGGCAAATTTTTTAACTTAAATACCTTTCTTCACGGGCTGTGGGGGGCCATGATATCTCCGAAGGCCTAATTATTTGGCGTTTCAACTATGCTGAACAAAATGGTTATTTCAACCTTTTGATTGGGCCATTTTGAGAAAAAAGGGGCTTAGGAGGGGGCCTAGTTACCTCCAAGTTTTTGATCAGTTACAAAAAGAGCAATATAACTTTTAGTTTTCGTTTAGATGAGCCCCCTCACGATATTTTAGGGTCATTGGGTTGATACGATCACCTCTGGAAAAAAAGACAAAAGAACAACAAACAAATAAACACACATCCATGATCTTTCTTATGGCAAAAAATAAGAGAATTCCACATTTTTTCAAATAGGAGCTTGCTTGAAACCTCTGCTGTAGGGTACTCTATTACGCTAAATCTGATGGTGTGATTTACATTAGGATTCTGTTACTTTTATGGAGTTTCCCCCTTTTTTCGAAAATCAGGCAAATTTTCTCAGGCTCGTAACCTTTGATGGGTAAGACTAAACTTAATAAGCATATGAAATTAGCATAAAACTTCGATTCTTATGATATATTTACTTGTATCAAAACTCCTTTTAGAGTTTCGGTGACGAACTGTTTGATCGGATCACCGAATGAAAATTGAGAATGTATATTAGATTCTTATATTTTAATTTTTAAGCCGAAAATCTGGAAAACGGGTTAAATACCCATTACATTAACCGATAATAAAATTTCGGAAGTCAAAAATACATTAATATTTTCTTTAAAAAAATTCCAAAAATGAAGTTTTTCTAAAAAAAAAGTAAAGAACTGCATCAAAGCTTAAGTCGAGTGAAAGTAAAGTCTTATAATAATTCAAGCTTAAGGATGAATTTGAAATTTAATTTTCTACGATGGAAATATTGAACAATGGGAATAAATACTGTTAACAAAAGACTTTAAATCTTGAGTTGCTGATAATTCGGAAAATTAGAATTATATTATTAAATAATCAGTTTAATTTCGTTAGTCCTTTCCAGTCATCCTGATTATTATAGCGCTTATATTTTTTATTTTTCACCGAGGTTTAAAAAATTAAAGTGCACTGTTGAATTGGTTTTTAGACAAAATGCAAATGATATAATACATTGTAGAAGTTTATGTCTAAGGGGTATGGGGTAGTAATCAAACTCCTATATATTGTAAATTTAGCTTGTCTGAAGCTTGATATGAGTATTAATTTCAGTTTTAACTCCTTTTCGGATTTAACTTTTCATCTACGAGTATATTTGTGCATGTTTGCTTTATGTTCAATTATTTTTCGACAGTAATTTCGGGTGGTTTTAAACTTTGATTATTATAGGACTTCATTTCCACTTTTCTCAAGTTTTAATATAGTTCTTTACTTTTCATTGATAAACTACTATATTAGAACGTTTCTTTTAATCGATTAAATAAAAAAAACAAGTTTTTTTTAACTGGAAGTAAAGAGCAACATTAAAACTTAAAACGAACAGAAATTACTCGGTGTATGAAAGGGGCTTTTCCTTCCTCAACGCCCCGCCCCGTTCTTTACGCTAAAGTTTGACTCTTTTTCTCAATTCTACTCTATAAAACAGTAAATAACTTTAGCGTGAAGAACGGGACGTTGAGGAAGGAACAGCCCCTATCATACACGGAGTAATTTCTGTTCGTTTTAAGTTTTAATGTCACTCCTTACTTTCAGTTAAAAAAACTTGTTTTTTTTATTTAATTCTTGAACGTTTTTGAATTAACGCATGTTTGATTTTAGCTCTCTGCAAATGAATGATTAAAACTAAATTTGCGCATTTTTTTTTTTTTTGCTAAATGGCTTTCTCTTAGTTTTGATCAGACGATTTTGACAAAAGGGGTGGCAGAGGAGACCTAGTTTCCCTCCAATTTTTCTGTTACTGAAAAAGGCAAATAGAATTTTAATTTTCAACGAACGTTTTTAGTAGTAAAAAATATACGTAACCTAAGAATTAACTTACATAACAAACTTCTATATTCGCGTATTTTTATAATGTATATGAACAGGTTTGCTCCCTCGTTAATACCTCGCTCTTTACACTAAAGCTTTAATTTTGTCCCAATTCTTTAAGATTGACCCCTGAATCACAAAGGCTGTAGAATAAATAATTGAAATTACTAAGTACTTTAGCGTAAAGGGTGGGGTATTTAGGAAGAGATGAACCCCTCTTATGCGTAATAATCTCTGTTTAATTTAAGTTTTAAACCTGGTCCTTACTTTCAGTGAAAAAACTTTTTCATATTTATTTTTTCATTGTTTGTCTAAAAATAACGCTAGAGAATTCTGCGCCTTCTTCATGGAGTTTCTTTTCTCTCATGGCAAATCCCTCCAAGAGAAATTCCTCCCACGTGGTCCTCTCCCCTCAACCCCCCCCCCAACCAAAGAATCCCCCTGAAAAGGTCTGTATACTTCCAAATAACCATTACTGTATGTAAACGCTGGTCAAAGTTTGTAACTTGCAGCCCCTCCCCTGGGGACTCTGGGGAAGTAAGTCAGCCCCAAAGACATAGTTATTATGTTTTCCGACTATGCTGAACAAAATGGCTGTCTAAATTTTGATCCATCTACTTTGGGAAAAAATGAGCGTGGGAGGGGGCCTAAGTGCCCTCCAATTTTTTGGTCACTTAAAAAGGGCATTAGAATTTTTAATTTCCGTTAGAATGAGCCCTCTTGCCAAATTCTAGGACCACTTAGTCGATAGGATCACCCCTGGTGGGAAAAAAACAAACAAACAAACAAACACGCACCCGTGATGGGTCTTCTGGCAAAAAAAAAACTAAGTTCCACATTTTTGTAGATAAGAGCTTGAAATTTCTACAGTAGGGTTCTCAGATACGCTGAATGCGATGGTGTGACCCCTACTTTCCAAAACAAGGCAAGTTTTCTCAGGCTTGTAACTTTTGATGAATAAGACTAAATTTGATGAAACTTATATATTTAAAATAAGCATAAAAATACGATTCTTTTGATTTATCTATTAGTATCAAAATTCCGTTTTTTAGAGTTTCGTTTACTATTGAGCCGGGTCGCTCCTTACTACAATTCATTACCACGAACTGTTTGATTATGTATTTAAAATAAGCATAAAAATCCAATTGCTTTTGATGTATTGAATCAAAAAAAACAAGTTTTCTAAATGAAAGTAAGGAGTACCATTAGAATTTAAAACGAACAGAAATTACTCCGTATGTGAAAGGGGCTTTTCCTCCCAAATGTCCCGCTCTTTACGCTAAAGTTTGACTCTTTCTCTTAACTCTACATTTTAAAACAGTAAGAAACTTTAGTTTAAAGAGTGGGGCGTTGAGGAGGAAATGCCCCTTTCATATACGGAGTAATTGCTGTTTGTTTTAAGTTCTAATGTTGCTCCTTACTTTCATTAAAAAAAAAAACTTTTTTTTTTATTTAATCACTGGACGTTTTTGAATTAATGCATGTTTCGATCTTGGCTCTCCGCACATAAATAATTAAAACAAAATTTGCACATTAATTAATTGCCATTATCAGAATACCTTGAGAAAAAAAGAGTGAAGGAGGAGGCCAAGTTCCCCTCCAATTTTTACTTGATTATTTTGATTCTTTTTTGATTACAAGTAGAATTTTAAATTTTTTACAAACGTTTTCATTGGTAAAAATTATACGTAACTCACGAATTAACTTACGTAAAGAACTTCTATATTCGTATGTTTTTATTGCGTTTATGAGGGGGTTCAACCCTCGTCGATACCTCGCTCTTTACACTAAAGCTTAAATGTTTCATTTAAGCTTTAGTGGCTTAGAGCTTTAAGCTTTAGAACTTAAATCACACTCTTAATCACAAAGGCCGTAGAAAAAATAGTTGAAATTACTAAAAATACTTTAGCACACAGAGTGAGGTATAACAAGGAGGTACACCCCTCATATGCATAATAATTTTTGTTCGTTTTAAGTTTCAATGCTGCTCCTTACTTTCAGTAGAAAAAGCTCTTCATATTTATTTTTTCATTGTTTTTTCAAATAATGCTAGAAAATCCCGCGCCCCCTTCATTGAAATTCTCTTCCTCCATGGAACTATCCTTCCACGTAACCCCCCCCCTTAAATCTCTTTCCCCGAAACCAAAAAAATCCCCCTGAAAACGTCTGTACACTTCCCAGTAACCATTACAATATGTAAACACAGGTCAAAGTTTGTAACTTGCAGCCCCTCCCATGGGGACTGCGGGGGAGTAAGTCGTCCTCAAAGACATAGTTAATAGGTTTTTCGACAATACTGAACAAAATAGCTATCTCAAAATTTTGATCCGGTGACTTTTGGAAAAATTAGCGTTGGAGGGGGCCAAGGTGCCCTCCAATTTGTATGGCCACTTAAAAAGGGCACTAGAACTTTTCATTTCCGTTAGAATGAGCCTTCTCGCGACATTTTAGGACCACTCAGTCGATACGATCACCCCTGGGAAAATAAACAAAAAAAAAAGAAAAATAAACAAAAAAAAAACAAATAAAAACGCATCTGTGATCTGTCTTCCGGCAAAAAATGCGAAACTCCACATTTTTGTAGATAGGAGCTTGAAACTTCTACAATAAGGTTCTCTGATACGCTGAATCTGATGTGTGATTTCGGTTAAGATTGTATGACTTTTTGGAGGTGTTACCCCCTGTTTTCTAAAATGAGGCAAATTTTCTCAGGCTTGTAACTTTCGATGGGTATAACTGATCTTGATGAAACTTATACATTTAAAATCAGCATTCAAATGCGATTCTTTTGATGTAACTATTGGTATCAAAATTTCATTTTTTTAGGGTTTTGGTTACTATTGGGCCGGGTCGCTCCTTGTTACAGTTCGTTACCACGAACTGTTTGATATTTTATATAGAGCGACCCGAATCAATAGAAAAAAAAAGCCTTGAGAAAAACAAGAATACGGTAATAATATTCACGATAAAATCATAATTTTGTAGATTGGAAGTCTGAAAAATTCATTAGTTTTAATTTTATTCACAGAAATTTAAATAAAATTAATAGTTTGAGAAAATAAAGGGGGAGGGGGAAAACCCTTGAGAAGCCTTATGATACTGGTGAAAATTACATGACGAAATTCAGCCTGTTTGAAATTCACAAAAAGGAGATTTCAAGCTTTTAATCATATAAATGCTTTATTATTCCAAAGTAGGTAATTCTCGTATGTATTTGTTTTATTGTTCTGTTAAATCAATGCTGCTTGACCCTCAGTAGATGACTAATTTCTTAGAGAAATGTCAAGTCCTAATGCTCATTTTGAGCAACTTAAGGGGTCGCTTTGCTGCTAAGTGCTACTTCTAGCAAGCGAACAACAATTTTTATTTTATTCCACAGTATCACTGTATGCCATAGAACAACGGTTTAGCCGATAGTAATAAAAGGAAAAAAAAAATAAGTGAATTTCCTTTGGTTTAAATATTAGCTTTTCAAGTCCATCTGGTTAAAAAGGTATTTGGTATATACCGTAAACCCTTGCAATTACCATCAGCTAAATTGAATTCTAAAATGCTTTCTGAAAAGAAGAGGCCGAGGGCCGAAGAAGGGCACAAAGAGGCCGAGGAGAGCGTTAATTCTTTCTTACATAACATAAATTATTTCCGTTATAGGTTTTGATGTCGGTCTGCACTATCAATTGGAAAAAAATCTAATAAGGACCATTTTGCGATTTTGTGGAATATTGATTTCATGTTTTAAGTAAACTAGTTAGCACAGTATTTTCTTATTTACTTTTTTATCTTATCAACAAGGTTATTTACGAGATGATGTTCAAATTTCTGTTCATCCCTGTACGTAGAAAGGTCAATGAACATTGCTTAGTTTACATCGAACTAATCTAAATGGTGACAAAAAAAGATGTCTAGTTTGAATTAACAGTAAAACCGTCTTTAGACACATAAAACTTTTAAATCCCATTTATAAAAAACAGTTCATAATCTATAGTTTTTAATATCAGTGAAAGGACACCTTGTAATATAACTAGGTACTCTCACAAAGCAAAGTTTAAAAGAAAGTGAAAATTTAATGTTGATGGAAATTTGAAATTTCTGCTTCCAGAGCGGTACAATTCTAATCATCTTCATTTAATCGATTGTTGTACCAGTTGAAGATTATATGATATATGCAATTTTCTTCCTTTCTTCTACTGCATAGTGGTATTGAATCATAACTAATTATTAACGGAAGCTTCACTAATAGACAATAGCAGGAAAATTTCCGCCAGGTGATACTCATAAACTAAGAGTTTTGACCTTTAGCAGTCTAGTTAAAAACTGAATTCATGCAGAAAAAAAGAGCTAACAAAGATGCTACAGAGAAAGTAAATCAACTGCGTCATTGATTGTGGAATCTCATTAAAACACATAAAAATGTGGGTTGTTTACAATAAACAGCCTTTAACTTCAATGCCAAAACATGAATGCGTCCTTTACAATCCTTTCCTGATAGTGAAAACTGAGGAAACAACTTGGATAAAATAGCCTCTTTTTATTTAATGAGTAATTGTTTTGCTTGCTCACCACCAGTCACCCAGTTTTATTATTGGTTAAAATCAAAATAAAAAAACTAAAAGTCTAAAGTAAAGTCACAAATCCAATAGGAGAGGTAGCCTATTTGACATGAGGGGCTTTTGAGGAGCAGATGCCAACTTAGGTCATATTCTCATGATAGTCGAATTAAAAATCAAACTGAAGTCTGGGAACCAAAAAGCTAACGCCACAGCACAAAAAAATGCAACACCGATAGGTTAAAGGATCTTTAAATCCTCAGAAGCTTCTGCACATCGCTGCTTAAATGTATGAGCCGTTAAATGGAGCTGATGTCTCCTATGTTGAAAAATTGATGACCTTAGTCTCAGTCAAGACTATGCGTTATAATGTTACGAAGGTCAACCTTGGCTTGAAGAAGAGAAAGAAAGAAGAATGAATATCACAAAACACATGAAAATGTATCCGTAAGCTTAAGGAGAGCTGAATGCTTCTCCTGAATAAGTCAAATCCTGAGCAAATCCTGTTCTTGTGCTCCTTGAGTTATTTTAAAGCAATGGGCGAAAAATCCAACTTAAAGTAAAGAGTGAGGAATGAGAAAAAGACAGCTCACTACTAAAAAACATTAGTGGGATTGAGCCAGCTTCGTTTAAACTCTTCCATTATAGTTTCAAAAGTATTATAAATTTTCAGGTTCCATATCGCAACAAAGAAACAAGCGAGACGTCATACAGCTTGGGCAAGTTATCAAATGTGCAACAAAATGTGATCCACTCAAATATACTGGATATGGGTGCTATTGTGGCTTTCTTGGACATGGAAGAGTTGTTGACGGCATCGATAAGTAGGTAAATTGTCTGTTAAGCATTTTAAATGCTGGGTGCTTTGGGAAGTAAAATAAATGGAAAACTATGCAAAAATGCACCCTTTATGCCACATTCGATTTAATGATGATAGCAAAGTAATTAGTTTAACATTTCGGGGTTAAATACCTATTATGGGATATAAATGCAAAAACGAACTATAAAGTGTCTCAGAACGCCTTAAAAAATAAAACGAGCAACAGAGAAAAAAAATCCACATTTTCATTTTTTTTTGCAAAATTCCATAATACTTGAGATTTTAGTGTGATGGTCCAAAAATATTTTGTTGGTAATTGTTGTAAATGATCCTCCCTGTTTAGATATGTGCCTGTATCCTTCTTGTGTGATGTTAAAAAAAGCAAATCTTGTCAAGCTAAAATATGAAATTTTATACAGAATAACCTTGGAACTTTAAAAATATTTCCTTATGACTTTTTTAAACCATTTTAGAAGAAATCTTACATTTATCAGACCGATGATGGGGAGTCAAAACAAAAAATTTAGCAGGGTCTCTTCTTTATTTGTAATACATAACGTTGCCATTTTAAGCTTTCTTTCATTATAAGCCTAGAAAGTGATATTGAACCACAGTTTTTGTGCTCCTGCTCTAAAATTTACAAAAGATGTTTGAAAATATCCAAAAGTCAAAAGACGTTATGCTTTTCCCAATCTAAGGCTAAGTAAAGCTGTCATTTACCTTACATTTAAATTAATTGCTTGATTTATTTATTTTTATTACACATACAAAGAGTTGGATTAGACTTTCTAGTCAAATCTATTTTAACATGAACACCCGCCCCCGTACAAAACAGTCTCTCCGCCAAATCCCCCGTGAAAAAATTTCCTCACATACAAAATAACGATCTTCCCTTCCTAGTGGCATTATTCTGCTACCAAAATCGAAGCCGTTTTCTTATGTTCACAACTCGGGGTTCACTTCCGATTTGGATTTCGTTCTAACAGACGCCCAACAGATGTAAGGTACAATGGTTGACGTTTCAAGTGGCATCCTAACAAGCGATCACTTAAGTTTGCAATGTCGACTTGCCTATTTTCTGCCTCTTCATGTGCCAAAGCCTAAGTAGTTTTTCAAACCTTGCTGGAATCGTCTTGATCTCTCTCTATATTGGACGATATTAGATGCTATGTTGTCAAAAGTCCAGATCTTATTTCAACTTTTATATATGTCCATAAATGGGAACACTTTTCGGATTTTTACCTTTCGGGATTAGTTATTCGATTAAGTTGCTGCTTCAGTCTCTCTTCCTTTAACCAAACTTCAGAGTGGGACGCGTAAAAAAGGATGGAGTGAAGACGATAAGCTTCAGAGTGCTAAACCTCGACATAAGTTCTGGTTTCGTATCTGGGCAGACAGCGGTTATCCAAGGACAGATTGTTTATTTCAAATCGTCAAATATACGAAGCGTGTATACAGAAATATAAAATATAAGAAAACGTGATTGCGGCAGTGGAAACGGTGTCAAATCTGCAATCTTTCGCGGATTATCAAAAATAAGCCCCAGCTAATGTGGTGTTACATGTCAAAATTTACCTCTACTTGTTCATCTGAGGACAATCCGATTGACTTAGGCTCTTGGGAAAGCCATTATTCCTCATTATTTTCTGAAGATCCACCTTTTCTTGAAACAAATTTTAGATCTATACTTTTGGTTCATTTTAAACAGCTAGACCATACTAAATTCTATGTCATTATAACACCAACTTCTATTTAGGCACATATCTGCCGTCTTAAATCAGGTAAAGCATCAGGTTCAGGCGGCTTGCAACCCAAACACCTGATGTACGGGACAGTATACTTGTTTGAACGACTTGCTATTTTCCTTCAGACTTGTATCGCCCAGCAGCATATTCCTGATGCGTTACGCGAAGGTCTAGTAATGTGCATTTTTAAGAAGAATACAGACCCAAAATCCTCTTACATATATAAAGAAGTTACAGTATGTTCGACGGCTGGCAAGCTTCTTGAGATGCTAATCTAAAATGAAATAAGCACTAAATGTAATCATGGCGACAACCAATTTTGTTTTGGGGAAGTTCTTGGTGTGCAGAATGCCCATGCAACTTCTCTAGCAATTCGTGAAAGGCATCAAAAGGCAAAAAGTAACCACTTGTCTTGTGCCGATGACATTCTTCTCTTGGCTGAATATCTTGGGGTACTCCAAAATGGTGCTGATGTTGTATGTCCTGGACTGAAAGAAATTGACCTTTTCGTTGCTAATTCCAAAACAGAATTTCTTGTCTTTGGAAAGGAGATTGCCTCCAATGATGCAATTCAAGTTGGTCCCACCACAATATCATCTTCCAGTTCATTTAGGTATTTAGGTCTTTCGTTTTGGACTTCAATCAGATCACATAGGCAGCTTATAATTGCTTCTTTGAAAGAGAAATTAAGAAAATCTTATGGTCTTCTCGCCAGGGTAAAGGGCCAGTTTAATACGAGAACCTTTGGCCGGCTATATAATGTGTTTTTGCACTGCGTGTGGTATTTTTGAAACCTGTTTAAAAATGTTTCTCTGCATCTGATAAAAATAAGATGCGGAGAAACAAGATACAAAATAAGATGCAAGAAAGGCCTTACTTTTAAATGAAGCTGTATCTGACAGATTAATGAAGGCCCGCTTTGGACACAAGCATGGCAAGGTGACTGTCATCCTATTCTATCCCCCGACCAACGATCCTGATGATATGACTAAGGAGGATTTCTACTCAGCTTTGTCCAGATCCCTTGCGACAGTGCCCCCCCCCCATGAAGTAACTGTTCTCCTTGGTGATTTTAATGTAACAGTGCGCGATGATATGGGTATATGGCGCAGTACATTTGGTCCTGTATCCCCCGATCCACTTAACGACAATGGAATCTGTCTACTTGAACTGTGCCGATCTCACGACCTTTGCATTGCAAACACCTATTTCTAACGCAAAACTATTCATCAGTACACATGGTATAGTAACGACAGTCATACACAGAAGATGATTGACCACGTCATTACTTCCAAACGCTGGAGATCTTTGGTGAAGAACTCCAGAACTTACAGATCAGCAGAGCTTGGAAACAGACGACAGGCTAGTGTGCGCCAATCTCCGGCTTCGCCTCCATGCACAACGATCGGAAAGAAAACCGGTCGCTGCAGATATTGGGAAACTAAAGGAGCCAGATACTCGCCAGAAGGGCAGTATCGAGATATCTAATCGCTTCGAGCCCCTTAGATCACTTAATAGCAGCAAAGATCTCCGGAAGCATTTTAAATCGCAGACCAGCAAAGCAGCACAACTAGTGCTTGGGAAGAGGAGTTAACCAAAGAAATCGTGGCTAACTAATGAAACACTGCAAGTCATAGAGCAAAGACGGAAGGCAAGACTTCTCGGGGACATGGCCACATAATGAAGGCTCAACGCAGTGTGGAACAGACTTATTCGCCGGGATAGAACCCAGTTTGTTGCAAGGAAAGCAGATGAAATTGAACTAGCTGCAAAAAAGAAAGACATTGGCAGCCTATTAAAGCATCTCCAAAATCTCAATACAAATAAAACTCCCACCTTGGGTCCCGTCCTGTCCAGAGATGGGGTACTGCTTTCTGATGAAGGTTCTTGTCTTGAGGGGTGGGAGGACCATTTCTGTTCACTTCTCAACAATGCTAGCCCGTCTACGCCTCCTAACGATAAACCCAGCCAACCTTGCAGTCAAAGACTTGAAACAGATGCTCCTCCAGATGAGCCTTTCAGCCCCACAGAAATTGGACTTGCAGTAAAAAGGCTCAAGAATAATAAAGCTGCTAGTATCTGCAGCTTAAACTCAGAGCTTCTAAAATATGAAGGTTTTGCAAACGGAGATAATTCCCGAGGATTGGGGGAAGGGTGTCATCATCCCCTTATGGAAGAGAAAATGCTAAAGAAGCAACTGCTCAAACTACCCGGGAATAGCCCTACTGTCAGTCCCTGGCAAATTGTTTTCAATGGTCCTGCTGGATCGATGTCGGAACATCATTCGAACAATCTGGCGACCAGAGCCAGCTGGTTTTATGTCGGATCGTTCAGCGATCGAGCAGATTTTTACGATTCGACAAATAGTAGAGAAGACCACAGAGTTTCGACAGAAAGCATTTATTGCCTTTGTTGACTTTCGTACTGTATTCGACTCAGTCGATCAAAAAGCTCTTTGGCAGATTCTAGAGTCGACTGGCCTACCCGAGAAATATTGCTGACTCCTCAAGGTGCTCCACTATGGGACGGAGAGCTGTGTACAAGTAAATGGTCGGCTCAGCCTGTTCTTTCAAATTACGACAGGGGTGCGCCAAGGATGTGCAGCGGCCCCAGAGCTCTTCAGTGTCATCGTAGATTACATTATGATAAAAACTACTTCACATCTCAGCTTGGACTAAAATTTGGAGATCGTGCCATCACAGATGTTGATTTTGCCGATGACTTGGCCATTCTGGTGGACTGCATGGAGTCGCTGCAAGAAGCGCTCCGAATTCTACAAGAAGAAGCTGCCGAAGTAGGACTGCATATAAACTGGAACAAAACTAAAATTATGGCCATAGACCCGTCTTCTCCTATTGTTAACTCTCCATTTAGCCTGGAAAGCACCACTAGCATCGTGGTTGCTCGAGACTTCACATATTTGGGCTCCATAATTTCTTCAAACGGCTCGCTTCTCCCCGAGCTGCAAGCAAGACTATCTAAAGCGTCTTTCGTCATGGTCAGACTGAATCGTCATATCTGGCGAAAACCAAACATCAGTCGCATAATGAAACTGCGGATCTTCAACACTCTAGTCGGCTCTGTGATGCTTTACGGAGCTGAGACATGGCAAGCATCAGCTGCAACCCTCAAGAAATGTGATGTATTTTATGTGAAGAGCCTGAGGAGGATCGAGGGACTACTATGGTCCGACTTTGTCAGCAATGAGAAGCTTCTGTAGCTCACAAAGAAGTCTTGGTTTTCAACTCAAGCAGCCGAGCAAACCTTACGATGGCTCGGGCACCTGCTACAAGTGCCACCACATCTACCCTCAAAGATGATCTACTACTTCGATTCTATCGAAGTTCGTTAAAAGCGACTTCGTGGCCGACAGAAGAAACGGTGGTCCGACAGCCCGTCCGAGTTCTTGACGATGGCAAACATCAGACAGGGCGACGAGCAAATACTCGCCATGGACCGAAGTGGATGGAGGAGGCAGATGTTAAAGAACTTAAGATTCGACCTTTACAAAATACAGTATTACGATCTTCCTATTTTCGCTATGTTAAGGAGCTTTGTCCCTATGTTAAAGAGCTTTGACTACTACTGCCACTACTACTACTGTGGCTACTATTACAACTACTACTTCTACTACTACTACTACTACTACCACTACTACTACTACTACTACTACTACTACTACTACTACTACTACTACTACTATACTACTACTACTACTACTATTACTACAACTACTTCTATTACTAATACTACTACTGCTGTGACTACGACTGCTCTGGTTACTGCTACTACTACTTCTACTACTACTACAACAACAACTACTACTACTACTACTACTACTACTACTACCACTACTACTACTGCCATTTTTCTTAATATAATTAAATATTGTTTTCTCTCTATGCAGTCATACATTTTTTATGCATTTTCTTGGTCAATAAAGATTCAACCTTAGCAAAAAGGCCCATGAGAATCAGAATAGTGGAACTGAAAACACAGCAAACTTTAGATCATCAAGCTTAGAGGGAAGATTAAGATGAAATACTGCCCCGGGTATGTAGATCCTGAAGTTATGGATGCTCACGTGAACAATGGTCGAGAGTATCCCCACTTCAAGGAGCTGCATGCTACAAAATGGCCACAGCAAAATTCCACAAGCAATTGCCGAACTTATTCAAATATTTTTGACTGACTCTGATGATGTTTTAGAAGAAATTACTTTGGATGCAATATGCACTAATCACTCACCTTCAGACAAAAAGACAGAATATAACCCAATGAGTGTTGAAAGAGCAAGCTCAATTACAAAAAAAATGTAACAAACAGTTGACAGATAATTTCACGTTTATGCTCCAGCTTATGTATTGTCTGTTAACACAAATGACCTTATTGACTCACTTCTCAATGATTCGAATAGTCTTTTTGAACAATTGGATTTGGAAATGATATGTCTTAATCATAAACTTCCAGATAAAAAAGTGCAGTACGATGTATATTTTTGGGCAATTTACGGAATTTTACTTTGCTTAGATCATCTTTTAATGTTAAAGTATCCTAATAATGTTTGTAAATTTTGTATATTAATAAAAATGTATATATGTATATATGCTTATATATTGTTTTCTCCTAATTCAATTTTCATCTTCATGAAAAAATTCATACAATCGAGATCCCATACAAGTGTCCTGGTTGAAGTTGATCCAAGAGGCTAGGGCAAAGGCTATTGAAAAAATATCTGAAGTAATGATAAACGAAAACAAAGAACATAGAAATTTGTAGTTAGGATACTTGTGAAAACGAACATTACACCAAGCTAAAAACAAGAGTGAAGAACAAAGAAATATGCAATTAGAAGATAAGTGGTAGTGAAAATTACAAAGAGTCAGAAACAAAAGGGAAGAACAGAGGAATATGTGACTGCAAGACATGTGATAACGGGAACCAGAACTAATCAAAAAGAAATTGAAAAATACCGAAGGCGTTTCAAGGAGCTTCATAATACCTAGAGGACAAAAACGTAAACTAACAGTTCCTCAAATGAACAAATTGAACCATCAAATGAGATGAGATCAAAAGATCACCTGAGAAATTTAAATTCACGGGTGAAAATAAACAACCTAGACCATCAAATGTGATAAGACCAATCCGATCAGGTAAGGTATAGGTCATTTAAAAAAAGAAAAAAAATTGAAGAAAAAGGTTAAAAGATAGTCGGCAGTGAGAATTACAAGGAGTCAAAAACGAAAGGGAAGAACAAGAAACTATGCAGTTACAAGACATGCGACAACAGGATCAGAACGAACCATAATTTAAATGAAGAACAAAGCAATATGTTGCTAGAAGATTTTACAAATTGCGGAAAAGGAAATATACAGTTCGAAGATAAACGGTTGCTTGAATTAAAAGCGACAGCGAGAATCAGAATGAGTAAAAATGAGAGATAATAACATAAGATTGTTTTTCTGGAACGGATGTGAAAAGGAGTATCAGAACGTGTCAAAATAGAAGTGAAAAACAAAAAAATTGCTATTAAAAGACAAGCGACAGCGAGAATCTGAAAGAGTAAATAATTAAAATGAAGAAAAAAGATACGTTCCGTTAGAAGATCAATATCATTGTCATCTCCAACGCCAACAAACTGTGGCAGAATACTCAGTACTAACCTTTAAAGATGCAGTAAACCACGCAAGTGCTAATTAAAATTCCTTCGGACCCTTTAGGCTTGTTTTTATTCACTATGGATTCTTCTATTTTGCTGGAGAAAGAGTAGCCAACAAAGGTGATGCATCTGGAGACTGCTGCTTGCTTGGTTGAATTGCATTTCCACCTCCACATTTTCCAAATAAATGGGTTTTGTTTTCGTCAGACGTCACTTGCTCACCATGAGTTCCACTAACAACTAGCGAAACTAGAACTCATGTTTTACTTTAGCTTCATTCAACGTAAGCGATGATCAAACCATCAATAGTAAAGTTTTCAGCTTCAAAGTAGCTGAACAAATTTATTACAGAATCAATTTAGCGGCACATCCATCAGAAAGAGTGAAATGATTTCCATGGGTTGTTTTTCTTTTCACTAGGCCAATTCATACGGAGTGGTTTGTAGTAGGAATATTGGAAAGACTCATTCATTTGAACATTGAAACTTCTAGTGCCTTTTTTAAGAGACAAACTGCTGGAGAGCAATCAGTCCCCTTCCTGTACTAAACTTATTTCCTGCATACCCAGAATATACGATTAGAATGTCAGACGAAGATAAAAAATAGCAGTTTTTTAACCACAAGATTTCATTTGACAAAAGCTTTTAACCACATAGCTGCCAAAAAAAAAAACACACAGAGTAAACGGGAGGTTAATCACTAGTTGCCATCTGACAATCATACATCATAATTGTCTTGCTAGAGAAGGTCGTCTCTACGATTCATTTCAGAAAAAATTGCGCAACTGATGTATTAAAGAAGAAAAGTTATATTTTATTATTAAGTTTAAATTCATTCTTGAAAGGATTTTATTTTCATTATTTTCATATTTTTTTTTTGCTCAAAACTTGTGTGAAAAGACTTGTATTCTTCTCCAAGTTAATTGCGGTTATATTTTGATATTCATTATTTCTTAAAATACTTATTTATCATTATGCATTATCTTATACTTTGTTTCAATTATTAGTTATCTTCTTATATGGGTTGCGATAAGCACAAATAACGTGTTATTTTTGAAAAAAAATCCGTTGAATTGTAAATGTAACTTGTGGTGGTGCATATGAATGATTAAAATTTTACCCTTTCAGTTGTTGAATTAGTCATGAGGCTCTTTTACACAGCCAGGGCTTCAACATGGATGAATATTATCTCTTCGCTTGATAGAGATGCAAATTTGGATGCCTTAATCAGGGACAAAACTTACTGTGGGGCAAGAAGGTAACTGCACCCCCAGACCCCAGCTTACACGCCACCCCTCCAGCTATAATTTAGCACCATCGGGGGTCTTGTGGAAACTAAAATATGTCTACATAATTCAAGCATCCAGGGAAAAAGATTTGTTTTCTTTAGTATATCTTTGCCTTTATGGCAATATTTGCCTCAAATTCCGTTTTCCGCTGTCATTTTCACTTGTCTTCAGGAATTTAGCTTCAGTAACGCCCCCCCCCCAAGATTTTGGTAAAATGACGCCACTGGCCATTGATTTTCATTTTTGTAATTAAACAAAGTAAAACAAGGAAAAGAATCTCAAAAGAGACAGCCCCGGGAGTTGGTAGGGTGGCTCCCCCTCAACATTCCCTAAAAGTGTCAATTTACTACCCTTAGGCTTTTGGATACACACGATCAAACATGCTTTTCCCGAGCCGTTTCCCGAGATAATGCAGCCCCCAATTGACAACATGACAGCGTATAGTACCTTTTGATCTATCTAGTTACTTAACCGTGAATAATCAGTCTCATGAGAGCTTATAGAGAAAATACGTTTCTTATGCATGGATTGGAGGCAAAAATTGGTCGGCCATTTTCCCTTCCCCCAATATTAAATTTCAATACTTTATGTAGACAATGGGAAACTTGCATAGTTTATGGTCCTTCTCCTGTGCCTTGGGGGAGGGGGGTTGTGGGCCATGTTTTCCCTGAGGGCATATCTGTTGGACACTAGCTTTTTTTTAAAAAAAGGTTTTATGACGGAAGCAAGGAATTAAGTTGAATCTTAAAACAAAACTTGAAACAAAAACAATTGTTTCCTAATAAATACAAAATTTATCTGCAATACTGGTTCAAACAGACTAACTCGCGAATGGCAATAGGTTTAATTCTAGGCTTTGGCGGTACTTGAAAAGTCACGGAATTTTCAATAGACACAGATTCGGCTAACAGGATACTTTTATAATTGCTTATAGGGAAAACATAGGAAAAAATATTTTTGCATTTGCTGGAGTGCATAGATGTTGATAACTGTTTAGTTTTCAAAAATGTTGGTTGAAGGAAAATATTTCTCATATGACGGACTGAAGAATGTTTTCGCCTCACTATACTTCTATATTGGCCTTCTATACTTCTGTGAGCAAATGCATATATTTTAGTTTTTTTACCTATCATTTGATAAATCCTTTTTCTGTAGTTTACTCGACTGTTTGTATGGAAAGGCTGTGATTGTAGGCTCAGCAAACACGTGATAAAAACCAAATGACCAGGTAGATGAGCCGTTCATTCCTTTGTAAATTGTATTGTCAAAAAAACTAACTTGAAATTTAATAATTTAGGTGCTGTAAGGATCATGATAGCTGCTATGGAAGAATTAGGTGCCGTAAAACCCTACTTTACTTCACGCCTTATAGATGGCAATGCAATCACGGAAGACCGCGTTGTGGTAATAATTACAATTAAGAGATCTTCTCTCTTTTTCGGTTTTGTCTTGGGTTTACAGCTTTTTTACTCTGTATCCTTTTGGTTTTCTTGTATTTCAAGTGCTGGAAAAATAGATATTTAAGTCAATCTCAAGTTTTTAACTGGAAAGCCGAGTTTGTTGCTGAATATTTACTATACAATTTCTAGCTGCTTTGAAGAGATATTTATTGGGTTCTATCTGATACACAAAAATTAATATTAAACATGGAAGGCGAATTTACTTAAAAAACAATCTTATTAATAAGTAGATAACCAAATCAAATAATCATTTTTTCTTCTTTTTTTTTAAATTATAGTTGTATCGAAGGAAAACCACAAACAATTTACAAGACGTAAATATACATTCACTTTGCTGCTAGCAAATTGAAATAAAATTTATTTTTTTCCATCGCTACGCTGGAAGTTATTTTTTTGTAATAGGGAACGCTATCTTCTTTTCTTATTTCTACTGCCTTTCACAGGTGTTGTCTTTTGCATGATGCATGTTACGCAAATGCCGACCATTGCCAACTTTGGAGAATGTATTTTACCCGTTACAAGTGGATTTGCTTTAACGGCTCACCTCTTTGCGGTAAAGTTTCCTCTTTCGTCTTTTTTATTTTTCTTTTGTTTCTCCTTTTTTATTTGCCCTTTTCTTCCAATTATTTATTGTGAACAATATTGTGTATAAGATGGTTATGGTGATTAAGAGGGTCCTATGTTTGAATTTTTATTGAAATTTATGCCACCCTCTCCTCTTTACTGGAAATAATTTATTAACAAGCATGATTTGTAACTTATTATAATAATGGTCACAAGGTCAATGAAGATATTTAAATCAGCCCCAGGTGCTGATAGTGTTATAAACGAGCTTTTTAAAATGTGGTAGTTGTGAGGATAGAGATAAGCTATTGAATACTGAAGTTACTAAGTTGCTGAGTATGATTTTTGAAAAAAGAGAAGTAACTAGCAATTTTAGGAAAACTCTTACTAAGCCTTTCCATAAGAAAGGTAACAAGAATTAGTTGTGCAATTATAGAGGTATTAACCTGGGCTCTGGAGGAAGTAAATTACTTAGTATAATAATACTTTTTGGACTTAAAGATTCTGTAGATTACGTTTTAAGAGAAAAAAAACTGTGTGGTTTTAGGAAGGGTAGAAGTTACGTCGACCAAATTTCAGTCTTAAATTAATAATTTAGAAGTGCCTGAGTCATCAAACATATTTGTTCCTTGATTCTACAGATTATAAGCAAGCATTTGATTCAGCTGATGGAAGTTCTTTAGCAAAGACCCTATTCTGGTATGGTATACCAAATAAATACACTAAAATGATTGTTGCTATTTACGAGAAGAATATTGCTGCAGTTAAGGTAGAAAGTGAGGTTAGTAGCTAGTTTTGTATTAAATCAACAGTTCAAGCAAAGTTGCTGTCAATCCCGTTTATATGAATCATTTCGAAGGACGATTATTCTAAGGAGCTTAGCAAAGACAATGGGAGAACACAAAATCAAATGGAGAAGCAATACTCTCCTGGACTTTGATTATGCTTATGATTTAATCATCTTAAATGAAAGTGTTAACAACATGTATGGACTTTTAGAGGTTTTACGAGTTCGGGGTGCGAGAATCGGCTCAAAAAGTGATGTCAAGAAGACTAAGTCACTAAATAAGGAATAAGTGAAGGTGAAGAGGTGATGCTGGGTAAACGAGAAGATCGACCAAGTGCAAGGCTATACTTGCCCAAGTACTATTATTAGTAAGGTCAGTGGGTGCAGGGAAAATGTTAAAAGTAAAATATCCAAGGTCTAGGGTGTCTTTTCACAGTTGAAAAAAGTTTGGAAGAATAGAAAGATAAGTCTGCGAACCAAGATTAGAATGCTGGAATTTACAGTGATGACAAAGGTCAAGTATAGCCCTGAAGTGTGGGCTCCTAGAAAAACGGAAGATGAGTTGCTATATATTTTCAAAACAAATAGCATACGGGTTGCTTCGAGTACCTGACTGATTGGCCGTATCTCAATAGTACGCTGTACGAAAAACTTGGATTAATCTCATTTTCTAAGGCTAAGAGAGGATAATATATAATAAGAGAAAGGATAAGATTGGTAGAATACATTCTGCGGATGAAGGATGTCAGATCACCAAGGATTGTCCTTACCAGCCTAGAGGCTTCAGCTTGATACGGTAAGCTTTTCGAAAGACATTGCTGATATGAACTTTCTAAAATCTGCATGCACATAGTATGAATGGATTTAATTCATCTCAACCTTCAACATTTCCTAAAATTTTCCCTTAAATACCCACGACTTTGGTATTAATTGTTTCAGAAAAAGTAGTTGTGTTGAGCGTAATGGTATCAGTAGTAGTTGTAGTAGTTGCAGAAGTAGTAGCAGTAGCAGTAGCGTGCACGATCAGTCATTCCTAAGTTGTGCCCTTTTGACATCCGAGTAATTCCTGAGTTACGCCATTTTGACAACTAATATGCCCATAAATTGTTTTTATTTAGTTCAACACTCTTATCAGTGTTTCTGAATGCCCCTTTGTCTTTTCGGACTCTGAAGGTCAAACATACCCAGCTGTCTCTATAATAAATGTTATTTGTAATCAATGGTTGAAATGCATAGCTTACAGCCGTTGTCCCGAACGCTGTAGATTATTAACATCTCAAAATACATAGCTACTAGAACAAGAACAAAATGGCTATCTCTAAATTTTGATTGAATTTGTCTGGGGAATTAGTGTGGGTTAAAGCCTGGTAGCCCTCCAATCACTTTTGACTCTTAGAAAGGGCACTAGAACTTTCCATTTACAATTGAATGAATTCTTTTCGAAGTTTCTACAAAACTCTTTCTATATAAAGTGCCTTCGTCAAAAGAAAAAATAATAATATCGGGGGCTCCCTTTGCTCTTTACTTAGGCAGTGCTATTGGGCTGCCTATGTGTAAAACAGTGTATTTTGCCAATGAGCCATAAAACGGTAGCATATATCAAACATTCATAAGTTTCATTTTGACTTAAATTTGACATGCCTGAATAGTTGCCTTCTTGGGTGGAGGTTTTTGTTAGAAAACAGAAGCACGGTTGGAACCAAAGAAAGCTTGGCAAAACAGCTTCATGTAGTGTTCTTCGACTTAGCCTATAAAGCTCAACATCAACTCGTATACCTTTTGGCTCAAAATTAAGTGAAAGCCACCCTTTTTGGCTTCAGGCGGGGATTCCGCATCGTTTTTACAAATATTACTTCAGATTCATTAAATTGGATCAACGTTCACTCTTTCTGTAACCTTAAAGAGGCTAGAAACGTACAAGTGGCAATTTCGCTTAATCGTTATTAATCGAAATCAGAGGCATATAAAAAGGAAGCCAGAACCAAAGTATTGCTTACATAAATTAATTAGCGTAATAAAAGATTATGCAGTAGTCCACAGATCTCAAGAATGAATAAGCCAAATATAAGCCAAGCATTTCGTCTTTAACAAATCAAAGCTTAGCAAAAAATAAGACCTGTAAGCCAGCAGAAATGTACTTCCCATTCCCAAGTAATGAAACATACTTCATAATGGAAAAATCTCAAAAATAAATATGAGCTTAATTTTATGTTAATTTACCTTTTCAGCTAGACTAGGCTTTGTTTCAGTTGAATGTCACTTTATTTCTTTTATCCAAAGCAGGGTGGGCTGCTAAGACGGAAATTTGGAGGTTGGATTTATTTTTCATCGTATGGTTGATTCCCTTGGGTTGAAAGCTTTGGGTTAGATTTTTCTGGTTGAGTTCTGCTTGCTGTTTGGGCTTATGGTTGGTGTTGATTTTTTCCTTAGTTCTAATTTGCCATGCTGATTCAAAATGAGGTGATCGTCACTATGATTGGTATTTGTGTAAACTTTAGTATCTCATACAATCATGTAGGGACTTAATTTAGCTTGGTTTTGTCTTCGGTTAGGTTGAGTTTTGCACAATTAAAATTATACTTGAATTATTTTTTGCTGGCTTTTAATCACCACTTTGTTTATATAGTCAAAATATTTGAAACTATTTGGGTTTTCAGAATTTGGAAAGGTTTGACAAATGATAATGATGAATAACTAAGAATTTAGTTGATGATACAGATGAGAGTCTGATATTGTTCCCATTAAGATTTTTTAGATGATGTTCAAAGATGAAAAAAAGTGAAATTAAACAGTTCGTGGTAACGAACTGTAGTAAGGAGCGACCCGGCTCAATAGTAAACGAAACTCTAAAAAACGGAATTTCGATGCTAAAAGATATATCAAAAGAATCGGATTTTTATGCTGAAATCAAATATATAAGTTTCATCAAATTTAGTCTTTGTCATCAAAAGTTACGAGCCTGAGAAAATTTGCCTTATTTTGGAAAATAGGGGGTAACACCCCCTAAAAGTCATAGGATCTTAACGAAAATTACACCATCGCATTCAGCGTATCAGAGAACCCTATAGAAAAAATTTCAAGGTCCAATCTACAAAAATGTGGAATTTCGTATTTTTTGCCAGAAGACAAATCACGGGTGCGTGTTTATTTGTTTTTTTTTTTTTTTTTTTTTTTTCCCAGGGGTCATCGTATCGACCAAGTAGTCCTAGAGTGTTGCAAGAGGGCTCATTCTAACGTAAATGAATAGTTCTAGTGCCCTTTTTAAGTGACCAAAAAAATTGGAGGGCACCTAGGCCCCCTCCCACGCTCATTTTTTTCCCAAAGTCAACGGATCAAAATTTTGAGATAGCCATTTTGTTCTGCATAGTCGAAAACCATAATAACTATGTCTTTGGGGATGACTTACCCCCCACAGTCCCTGGGGGAGGGGCTGCAAGTTACAAACTTTGACCAATGTTTACATACAGTAATGGTTACTGGGAAGTGTACCGACGTTATCAGGGGGATTTTTTTGGTTTGGGTGTGGGGTTCAGGGGAGGGGGCTATATGGAAGGATCTTTCCTTGGAGGAATATTTCATGGGGGAAGAGAAATTCAATGAAAAGGGGGCAGGACTTTCTAGCATTACTATAAAAAAAAACAATGAAAATATAAACATGAAAAAGTTTTTTCAATCGAAAGTAAGGAGAAGCATTAAAACTTAAAAAGGAATAGAGATTATTACGCATATGAGGGGTTCTAAAAATACTTTAGCATAAAGAGCGAGGTATTCAGGAGGAGATAAACACTTCACTCTTTATGCTAAAATTTTTTTTAATAATTTCAACTATTTATTCTACGGCCTTTCTGATTCAGGGGTCATTCTTAAAGAATTGGAATAAAACAAGATTTAGTGTGAAGAGCGAGGTATTAACGAGGGGACCAGCCCCCTCATATATATAATCAAAAATATAAGAATATAAAAGTTTGTTACGCAAGTTAATTCTTAAGTTACGTATTTTTTTTTTACTAATAAAAACGTTCGTTAAGAATAAAAGATCTAAGTGCCTTTTTAAGTAACCGAAAAAGTGGAGGGCAACAAGACCTCCTTCCCCACCCCTTATTTCTCAGAATCGTCTGATCAAAACTAAGAGAAAGCCATTTAGCCAAAAAAATAATTAATATGCAAATTTCATTTTATATAATTTATGTACGGAGAGCCAAAATCAGACATGCATTAATTAAAAAACTTTCAGAAATTAAATAAAAAAAACAAGTTTTTTTAAATGAAAGTAAGGAGCGACATTAAAACTTAAAACGAACAGAAATTACTCCGTATATGAAAGGGGCTTTTCCTCCTTGACACCCAGCTCCTTGCGCTAAAGTTTGATTCTTTCTCGCAACTCTACTTTTTAAAACAATAAAAAACTTTAGCGTAAGGAGCGGGGTGTCGAGGAGGAAAAGCCCCTTTCATATACGGAGTAATTTCTGTTCGTTTTAAGTTTTAATGTCGCTCCTTACTTTCATTTAAAAAAACCTGTTTTTTTTATTTAATTTCTTTTAAAAGCCACTATTCCCGACACACAAAAGCCAAAACAAATCATCAAATTGTTAAGCTATTGTCATCTTTTTGTGGTTGTCGTTCAATACAACCGCTGCCAGAAAAAAAAGATTAATTTAGCAAATTAATTTAGCATTTCACTCAAGTCAAAGCCTAAACACGAAAATTCTATTTTGGATCCCAATTTAGCAGCATCATTCTTGTTCAAGTGTTTTCACAGATGTTTTCTTTTAACAAATGACTGTACATATTTATTTTGAAGAAAGACCGAAAATTTAGCAATTTTATCACTCATTATGAGTGTGGTATAAGCAAACTTATAGAAACAGTCCTGATAAATATTCTAAATCAAACTAAAGGCAGCTATTATGTTTCGACTCTATTATTACCATAACATTTTCTGTTTATCCAACATACCGTTTTGCAGTAGCGAGTTTCTCAAGGACAATACTCTCCATAAAAATAAATTGATATAAATTTGTAAATAAGTATGTTTTACTACAGTTTTAACCCTAGTTTTTTCTGGCATCAAGAAAGAATTTTAAACTTAATCTCTGACTTTTTATAATCTAAAACAAAGCTATACTGTATATTAAAGTTAATTAATACAAAACACCGTCGATCTGAGAACTCTGCCATATAGCCATCATCCTGATGGCTATGGTTGATGGCTGATGGCATCCTGCCTGATGCCTGATGGCTGATGGCATCCTGATGGCAAATAATAATATGGTGTCTTGTATTGGAGTAGCAAACTGGACCTGTTTTGGTAAAGTCCTTGTTCCACATCAATTATTGTTTGTTAGAAGTGAGTTTCAATCACTTTTCTTTGTGTGTGCGTTTATTTTTGTTTATTTTTTAAGCGTTTGTGACTTTTTTTATGTACATGTTAATCTGATTACAAATACACTTACTACTCTCCCATAGCCTTTGCTATGTTTCTTAGGACAAAGCCGATCAAAATCCTCTCTAATAAATGGGGATATAGCGCAACTCAGCTTGACTCCTGATTCAATATGAAACCATCTACTAGCCTTATCTTCTAATCTAACCGTAATACTGTTATTCTTCTCACAGAATTAATCGCTTCAACGTACAGTATTTCCTGGAAAAATGAAAACACGTTAAATATTGTTTCGATCACTTTTTAAACCCCTAGGATTTAAGTAATTCTAATCTGCACAGATATTTACCAATAGTAACCTCTATGTGTGAGCAATGTTTGGTAATAATATCAACTTTTGTGTTTTCAGAAATCAAAAGTGGTGCTTCAAGTCCACAAGGGAGTTGTGCTCAGCAGCTGTGTGAGTGTGATCGAGCGTTTGCGGAGTGTATCAGGCACTATCCATGTCCTCATAAGAAGGCCTCATGTCCTGATAATCCGCTACGAAATGTTTAAAAAATTTTGACCCTTTTCGCATAACGTAATGACTTGGTTATAAGAAAAAGATCCTTATTAAGTTATATTATTTGTTTGCAAGACTGAATATTTTTGGTAAAATTCCAGATAAAGGGCTTATAATATCTTGGAAAGTAGTTGAGTTAGGTGGATAGAACTTTCTGGAATGGATCCAGAGCCTCAACAATGCACAAGGAAGTGTTCTTAAAGAAATTTACCTCCACCACTTCAATCCCCAAAAGGTATCTTTGATAACCTCCAACAAAACAAAACTTATCAAAATAAAAACTTCAGAAATAGAACTGCATCTAAAAGAGGTGCAATAAAAATATTTCCAGCCTCAACCTTAGCCAAATTTTGGTTTAAAGGTTTTTTCAACATTTTTACAAACTATCTCTTTAATTAAAAAATAATCCTGATCCTACTAAAAAAGCCCCAGGGCACCCGCACTTTAAAATTGAATCAAGCCAATTAAGTAATGTAGTCTTTGGTTGTAGAGTTTCGTATATGTCTCTCTCTGTGTGCGCTTCGCGCACACAGGGAGAGTAGCTTTTTTCAAATCGAGGTCAAGGCCGAAGGCTTCGACCGAGTCCGTTGATTTTTGAATTAATGAAAAGGGAATAGTTGTGGCAAAAGTCAAAGTGATGGCCAATTGTAGAAAAAGCCAAGACAGATTGTCCAATTAAATGGGCATCAAGGGCAAGGTTAATTTTACCCCTTTGATTGCCGTTGTTACTGTTTTCCACATATGCTACACCTCTCATGTATGTCACTCCACAATGCCGAACTAGAGTCAACCTGTTGAGGTTCTACCTTGCCTTTTCGCAATTATAATTGCCAAATTGACACTTGTAGATTATAACAGACGAAGTCAAATTGTTTATATATAGTCCAATTTGCCTATATATATAATCATGGTTGTATTTTCAAAAACTAGAGCCAAAGAAAGATAGACTAAAATCCCAAATTTAAGATAAATTGCTTTTTGCCAAAGTTGATAAATGTATAGACCTTCCAAACCCCGAAAAAAAGAAATAGTGGATATAGCAGCTTGACAATATCCTACCAGGAAATGTCTTGGGCCCTGCATTCAGTCCAAAGCTTTCGCCACCCTAACTCGACTACTTTTCAAGATAATTAAATGCCAATAATCCAGAAATTTACTAATGTTTATACTGACAATTGCATAGGTCAAACTTTTTCTTTTAAACTGTCAATTTTTTTTCACAGTTGTTTCAATAATAGTGATTTTGTAATGATAGTACTGTTTAACAACAGTCTCTGTCATTTTCTTCGAAGCCAAAGTAAGAGGCACTTGACAACGATTTTACAAGATGAGACCGTGACCTTGAAAGTGGCTGACTTCACCTAACACCTCGTGTATGTCAACTTACCTTATAGTTTATAATCTGCTACGTCACAAAAACTTCTCTGCTCTGTACATACAATACAGAAAAAGCGTTATAAATAGTACAGTTGTTGCGTATGTGGATGTATTACATTTTTGTGTATTTAAGTGTCGTTCGTTTGTCTATGCAAGTTTTATTTGGAAGCTCTACTCTTTGACAAAAAATTTTCAAAGAAAATGTGGGTTAGCATTCCCATCATTAAAATAAACTGAACTATTAGGCTATTTAAAGTAATAATTAATTTTGATGTATTTTAAAAAGCCTTTTATGCTTTGTGGGGGTCTGGGCATAACTTTTTCTGCCCTTCACAGATTCCCTCCACCTTAAAGTTCTCATGAATACAGTGCTTAAGCATTTTCAGGGTCTTTTTAAGATAAAAAGAAAAAAGATATAACAGGGCCAAGTAGTCCAATTTTCAAAAATTACCTTCAAAACTACTGAATATTGAAAATGAGTTAAAAAATAAAATATCTTACGTTATGTCAGATTCTCATACTTAAAGGCTAATCCCTCTTTCCCCATTTCAGGACTAAAGAAAAGATTTAAATTGCAAGTGTCTTTCAAGAATAGAAATAGAAAATCTCAATTAAATATAGTAGTTTTATCAGCGGCTATAAAAAGAAGTGCACCAAAAAGAGCATTTTAATCATTTCCATTGTTATCTGCGTAAATTTCATATTTGATGAGCTAAAAATAAAAAAAAGAGGAATAAGAAGAAAAAGGAACATCCATTTAAACTCTAATTGATCAAAATTTTAGAAACTGCCCGTTACTAGTTTTTTAATAGAATTTTTATTAATGTTGTTATATCTCTGGTATCTACTAGTCGTGTTTAATGTTTATAATTTTATATTAAATAAATATTTTCGTTACGTGTTGAGCAGTGATTCTAGTTGGTCAAGATCTATAGGTGTAGTTAAATAGAAAACAAGAGCTAAGAGCTCATATGGCACTTGTGACGGGGCGAGAAGAGCTAAGAGCCAAGAGATCATATGGTATGAGCTCTAACAAAATTCTATGAATCAATAGATTGATTCAAAAAGTAAAATAAGAGGCTTAATGCCGGTCAGGATTTAAAATAAGAGCTCTGAGTCACGACGTCCTTCTAAATATCAAAATTCATTAAGATCTGATCACCCACTCGTAAGTTATAAATACCTAATTTTTTCTAATCTTTCCTCTTCCCTTAGCCCCCCAGATGGTCGAATCTAGGAAAACGACTTTATCAAGTCAAATTGTGCAGCTCCCTGACACGCCTACCAATTTTCATCGTCCTAGCACGTCCAGAAGCACCAAACTCACCAAATCACTGCACCCCTCCCCCAACTCCCCCAAAGAGAGCGAATCCAGTACGATTCTTTCAATCACGTATCAAGGACATTTGTTTATTCTATCCACCAAGCTTCATCCCGATTCCTCCACTCCAAGTGTTTTTCCAAATTTCCCCCTCCAACTCCCCCAATATCAAAAGATCTGGTCGGGATTTGAAGTAAGAGCTCTGAGACATGAATTCCTTCTAAAAATCAAATTTCATTGAGATCCGATCATCTATTCGTAAGATAAAAATACCCCAATTTTCACGTTTTCCAAGAACTCCTGTTTCCCCCTCCAACTCCCCCCAATGTCAAAGGATCTGGTCGGAATTTAAAATTAGAACTTTAAAGCACAAGATCCTTCTAAATATCAAATTTCATTAGGATCTGGTCACCCTTTCGTAAGTTACAAATACCTCAATTTTCAAAGTTACCCCCCCCCCCCCAATTCCACAAAAGAGAGCAGATCCGGTCCGGTTATGTCAGTCACGTATCTTAGACAGGTTTCTATTCTTCCTATCCAGTTTCATCCTGATCTCATCGCTTTAAGTATTTTCTTAAATTTCCGGTCCCCCCAACTGCCTCGTCCCCCTAATTACGCTTGATCTGGTTGAGATTTAAAATAAGAGATCTGAGTTACGAGGTCCTTCTAAATATGAAGTTTCATGAAGATCCGATCACTCCTTCGTAAGTTAAAAATACGTCATTTCCCCCCCCCCCCACAATAGAGCGGATCCGTTCCAATTATGTAAATCACTTATGCAAGACTTCTGCTTATTTTTCCTACCAAGTTTCATCCCGATCCCTCCAATCTAAGCGTTTTCCATGATTTTAGGTTCCCCCACCCCAAACTTCCCCCAATGTCACCAGATCCGGTCAGGATTTAAAAAAAGAGCTTTGAGACACGATATCCTTCTAAATATCAAATTTCATTGAGATCCAATCACCCGTTCGTAAGTTAAAAATACATCATTTTTTCTAATTTTTCAGAATTAAACCCTCCCCCAACTACCCCAAAGAGGGCGGATCCGTTCCGGTTATGTCAATCATGTATCTAGGACTCGTGATTATTTTCCCCACCAGGTTTCATAACGATCCCTCCACTCTAAGTGTTTTCCAAGTTTTAGGTTTCCCCCTACCACCCCCCCCCCCCAATGTCACCAGATCTGGTCGAGATTTAAAATAAGAGCTCTAAGATACGATATACTTCTAAACATCAAATTTCATTGAGATCGGATCACCCGTTCGTAAGTTAAAAATACCTCATTTTTTCTAATTTTTCAGAATTACCCCCCCCCCCCCCAACTACCCCAAAGAGATCGGACCCGTTCCGATTATTTCAATCATGTATCTTGGATATGTGCTTATTTTTCCCATCAAGTTTCATTCCAATCCCTCCACTCTAAGTGTTTTCCGAGATTTTAGGGTTCCCCCCTCCAACTCCCCCCAACGTCATCAAATCCGGTTGGGATTTGAAATAAGAGCTGTGAGACACAATACCATTCCAAACATCAAATTTCATTAAGATCCCATCACCCGCTCATAAGTTAAAAATACTTCATTTTTTCTATTTTTCCGAATTAACCGGCCCCCCACTCCCCCCCCAGATGATCAAATCGGGAAAAAGACTATTTTTAATTTAATCTGGTCCGGTCCTTGATACGCTCGCCAAATTTCATCGTCCTAGCTTACCTGGAAGTGCCTAAAGTAGCAAAACCGGGACCAACAGACAGACCGAAAGAATTTGCGATTGCTATATGTCACTTGGTTAATACCAAGTGCCATAAAAAAGCTTTTTCAACAGAAGGTAAGGAGCGACATTAAAAGTTAAAACGAACTGAAATTATTCTGTATATGAAAGGGACTGTCCCCTCCTAAACGCCCAGCTCTTTACGCTAAATTTTTTTATTGTTTTAAAAAGTAGAACTGTTACAAAGAGTCA
Source organism: Artemia franciscana (assembly GCF_032884065.1). NCBI lineage: Eukaryota > Metazoa > Arthropoda > Branchiopoda > Anostraca > Artemiidae > Artemia > Artemia franciscana. The sequence goes on from NC_088876.1 coordinate 11,951,905, forward strand.
AGCTTTAGCGTAATTTTAGTATCCATTAGAATGATCGTGACATTCTAGAACCACTAGATTGATACGATCACCCTTGGGAAAAGAAAAAAAAACAAACAAAAAAACAAATAAACATGCATTCGTGATCTTTCTTCTGGCAAAAAAAAAAAAAATACAACATCCCACATTTCTATTGATAGAAGCTTGAAACCTCTACAGTAAGGTTCTTTGGTAAGCTGAATCTGATGGTGTGATTTTCATTAAGACTTTATGATTTTTAGAGGGTGTTTTCTCCTTTTTTGAAAATAATGCAAATTTTTTCAGGCTCGTAACTTTTGATGGGTAAGACTAAACTTGATGAAGATTATACATTTAAAATCAGCATTTCAATCTAATTCTTTTGATATATCTTTTGGTAAAAAATTCCGTTTTTTATCGTTTTGGTTACTATTGAGCCAGGTCGCTCCTTACTCCAGTTCGTTACCGCGAACTACACAGTGAGCCTCAATGCCCGTCAGGTTAACTAATAACTACTGAATTCACAAATGTATTCCGCTGCGGAATTTGGAGTGAATGAGCAACATTGTCGATTCCGTTAATTGAAAATGAGCTTGATGAAACCCGGGGAATGGGAGAAACTGAGGAGTTTATTCGAGAGATTAGAAGAAAGGACAAAGTAATTGGATATGGTGTATAAATTACAATTGTTGTCATCCACCTTCTCCGTAAGTTATTTTAGTTGAATGATTTGCCACAAATCCTTATAAGGACTGCACTAAAAAAAATTATAAAGAAGGGTCTCTTTTTGCCCGCATGAATAAAAGGTTATGCCATGTTAATTAGGCCATCCTGGCTGAGTGGTTGGCACGCTGGCGTGGGAATTCTGTGTCCAAGGGGCACGGATTCAATCCCAGTTGTGACCAGTTATTTATTTTGGGACGGGGGTCAGTGGCATGACTGTGTAAGCTCAGCCAGAGTCGACCCAGCTCTAAATGGGTACCTGGAGAAATCTGGGGAAGGTAAGCAGGAAGGTATGTGAAAGCACAGGATGGCCGGCCCCCAACCCCCTATTGCACTTCCTGGCTAAAGGGCCATGAAACGGAGATCAGCACCACCGGTTTGGACCTTAAGGCTCTACTGCCGTCTTACTTACTTACATGTTAATGAAAATTTGAGAAATGGTTAGATAGCTCAAATTAGGCCATCGAAAGATGTTTTTGAATTTCAATTTCCACCACCTTCTGCCTTAGGACAGTAAATCCTTAAAAATCTAGAATATTGGTATACTAATTGAACGAATCAGTGTTCCTACACTGGGCCTTATCCAGATTTTTTTTTTTTGGGGGGGGGGAGAGTTTTCACTGAAATTCATCATTTTAATCTGGTCCTTTTCCTTTTTATGTCCCAGTGACTCATTGATTTTAATCCAAGTCCGCTTCATGCTTCCATTTATCTGTTCAAACTCTTTTTTGTAATAAGCTCTTTCAGCGTACCGTTTAATTTTATTCAGCCGATTTCTTTACACATTGAAAGTCAGGAGTTTCTCATTCGTGGGGTCTTTTAAAATAATCTTTCTACAGTCAATCTTCATTTTTACAGAAACAAGGATACCAGTCGTTATCCATACTTTCCGAAGGTTTTTTTTTAACTTTCTTTAAGGGGCAACAATTTTAAACTCAGCTAAAAATATATCCATAAACAAATTATAAGCCTTTTCTGCACATTTTCTTTTGAAAACTTCCGAAAAATCAACATGTTCCAAATTTACAGCCAGATTTTTCAAACTATTTTGATAAATCTCGATGTTTAACCTCATCTTTTGGTGGTCTCCTCTTTAAACTATCTATTTTACTCATCAACATAAGGTGGTCTGATCCATCAATAACAAGTACATCGGCCGTACAACCATTCAATAACTGCCCAAAACTAATATATTATCTATTAAAGTTGCCGAAGAATGTGTTATTCTCTTTGGAATTGTTACTAAAGGATAGAAATAAGACGACAGCATTGTATTAAGGGGATCAACACAATCGCCTGGATTTAATAGATCAATATTGAAATCTCCCATTAACACTACCTTTTTCTTTTTTTTGCAACTTGCGAAAGTAGACTGTCAAATACATCTAAAAAATCTTTCTTCGAAAATGATGGTAGTTTATATGTTATTCCAAACAGTACCTTTTCTTACCATGACGACCTTATTTCAATAAAAAATGTTTCGAGTTTACCTTCAAGCCAGAGTGAAAGGTCACGTCTTACCTCATAATCTACATCACTTCTTATTAAAATGGCTAGTCCTCCTCTCTGCATAAAAGAGCGACCTTTATATTCAACCTTATACCCTGGAACAGAAAAATCCATTACATTCAGGTTCTCATCGCTTGAAAACGTTTCATATAGGCCTACAAATAATGGTTGCGATTTAAGACACTCCATTGTCCACAGCAAAGAACATTTAGCCGATCGGAATCCTTGGCAGTTCCAAAAAAGTAACGAATTTACATACATCCCATTCAGTAAAATCTTCAAGTTCAACGTATGAACTATCATTAGGGTACTTTTTTAATCCAGCTTTAAATCCCGACTGACCAAACGAAACATCTGAAAACACATCATCAATAACTAATCTATTTTCCTAATAATTTTTCAATCGATCACGGGACCCTGACATGACCTAAGCGCAAAAAGAAATTAATAAAGAGTACAAGCAGAGACAAAAAAAAAGTGAAAAGCATAACTGAGAAAAAGAAACAAAAAAGTAGGATATCAAGAGAAGCCCGATCCAAGTTTAACTTTTCTAAGTAAATATCCGGAAAAGTGGTAACTTCGCTGAATGCACTTGCTACTCCTTTGGTTTTTTTCTTCACAGCTTCATAAAAATTTTCTTGGTATGGTTCAAGCTGAGATTCTTGAACCGTTAATACCTCATGCGTGTCGTAACAGAAAACAACATAGTGTGATCCGTTTTTCTTTTGAAGAGTATCCACAATTCGAACCGGCCATTTTGGACATCCTTTGAATTTTGCAAACACTAGTCCTCTAATTTTGAATCCTAGAGGCATATCGGATAGTTAGAAAAATGTTACCTTTTAATTGCCTTTCTTATTTATAGACGTGCCAGCCTTCGTCTGTCAGCCCTCCAATTTTTCGGTTACTTAAAAAGGCAACTAGAACTTTTAATTTTTGACGAACGTTTTTATTAGTAAAAAATATACGTAACTTAAGAATTGACTTACGTAACAAACTTTTATATTCTTGTATTTTTATTATGTATATGAGGGGGTTTGTCCCCTCGTTAATACCTCGCTCTTTACACTAAATCTTGAGTTTTGCCCCAATTCTTTAAGAATGATCCCTGAATCAGAAAGGCCGTAGAATAAATAGTTGAAATTACTAAAAATACTTTAGCATAAAGAGCGAGGCATTTATCTCCTCCTAAATACCTCGCTCTTTATGCTAAAGTATTTTTAGAACCCCTCATATGCGTAATAATCTCTGTTTGTTTTAAGTTTTAATGCTACTCCATACTTTCAATTGAAAAAAACTTTTTTATGTTTATTTTTTCATTGTTTCTTTTATAGTAATGGTAGAATATCCCGCGCACTTTTCATTAAATTTCTCGTCCCTCATGACATATTCCTCCAAGGAAAGATTTTCTCACATGTCCCCTTCCGCTCAACCCCACCCCAAACCAAAAAAAAATCCCCCTGAAAACGTCTGTACACTTCCCAATAACCAATACTGTATGTAAACACTGGTCAAAGTTTTTAACTTGCATCCCCTCCCCCCGGGACTGTGGGGGAGTAATTCATCCCCAAAGACATAATTATTATAGTTTTCGACTATGCGGAACAAAATGGCTATCTCAAAATTTTGATCCGTTGACTTTGGGAAAAATGAGGATGGGAGGGGGCCTAGGTGCCCTCCAATTTTTTTGGTCACTTAAAAAGGGCACTAGAACTTTTCATTTCCGTTAGAATGAGCCCTCTTGCGACATTCTAGGACCACTGGGTCGGTACGATGACCCCTGGGGAAAAACCAAAAAAAAACAACAAATAAACACGCACCCGTGATCTGTCTTCTGGCAAAAAATACGAAATTCCACATTTTTGTAGATAGGAGCTTGAAATTTTTCCTATAGGGTTCTCGGATACGCTGAATGCGATGGTGTAATTTTTGTTAAGATTCTATGACTTTTAGAGGCTGTTTTCCCGTATTTTCCAAAATAAGGCAAATTTTCTCAGGCTCGTAACTTTTGATGACAAAGACTAAATTTGATGAAACTTATATATTTAAAATCAGCATGAAAATTCGATTCTTTTGATGTGTCTTTTAGCATCAAAATTCCGTTTTTTAGAGTTTCGTTTACTATTGAGCCAAAATTGGAGGGCAACTACTCCTCCTTCCCCACTCTTTGTTTCTCAAAATCCTCTGATCAAAACTAAGAGAAAGCCATTTAGCCAAAAAAAAGAATTAATATGCAAATTTCATTTTAATAATTTATGTTGGGAGAGCCAAAATCAAACATGCATTAATTCAAAAATGTTCAGAAATTAAATAAAAAAAAATAGTTTTTTAATTGAACGTAAGGAGCGACATTAAAACTTAAAACGAACAGAAATTACTCCGTATATGAAATTGGTCGTCCCCTCCGCAATCCCTGGCTCTTTACGCTAAAGTTTGACTCTTTGCCACAATTCTACTTTTTAAAACAATTAAAACCTTTCATTTTCACCGTTCTTGGTAGTTTTATTGGTCAAATTGATTCAAATGCTAATTTCATTGTCTCTGTTCTGAATACTTTGGAGATAAAACTGATTAAAACCCCCTTTTATTTTCGTGTTTGTTGGTACTTTTACTGGTCAAATCGATCCTAATCGCCCTTTTATTTTCATTCTTCTTGCTACTTTAGTGATCCATTCAAACACTTATTTCATTATCTCTGTTTTTGGTACTTTTAGTGTTCAAATCGATTATATCTAATTTTATTGTTTTGTTTTGATACTTTTACAGGTCAAACTGATTAAAACCCCATATACTTTCATGGTTCTTAGTACTTTCACTGATCAAATTGATTCATATCACCCTTTCATTTCTTCTTGCTAATTTTAATGATCCATCTGTTTCAGCATCATTTCATTTTCATTTTTGCTAGTGCTATAACTGATCAAATTGATTCAAATAATCATTTCATTGCCTTTGCTGTTGGTACTTTCAGTGGTCAAATCAGTTCAAATCTCTTTGCATTGTTTCTGTTGTTGTTCAATGTTCATTCAGACTTCGTCCAGTTAATACCAGTGTTGAAAAACGATTATATTTTGAATAGTGATTTCAGTGTTACGCAATAGAGTTAACTTATACGTTTTGTAAAAGTACTAGATCTAATTACTCAGTGACGAAGAAATTAAATCTTTTTTGGATACTTTTTCTGGATAAATTTAATGAGAAACAGACGAAGGCTGGCACGTCTATAAATAAGAAAGGCAATTAAAAGGTAACATTTTTCTAACTATCCGATATGCCTCTAGGATTCAAAATTAGAGGACTAGTGTTTGCAAAATTCAAAGGATGTCCAAAATGGCCGGTTCGAATTGTGGATACTCTTCAAAAGAAAAACGGATCACACTATGTTGTTTTCTGTTACGGCACGCATGAGGTATTAACGGTTCAAGAATCTCAGCTTGAACCATACCAAGAAAATTTTTATGAAGCTGTGAAGAAAAAAACCAAAGGAGTAGCAAGTGCATTCAGCGAAGTTACCACTTTTCCGGATATTTACTTAGAAAAGTTAAACTTGGATCGGGCTTCTCTTGATACCCTACTTTTTTGTTTCTTTTTCTCAGTTATGCTTTTCACTTTTTTTGTCTCTGCTTGTACTCTTTATTAATTTCTTTTTGCGCTTAGGTCATGTCAGGGTCCCGTGATCGATTGAAAAATTATTAGGTAAATAGATTAGTTATTGATGATGTGTTTTCAGATGTTTCGTTTGGTCAGTCGGGATTTAAAGCTGGATTAAAAAAGTACCCTAATGATAGTTCATACGTTGAACTTGAAGATTTTACTGAATGGGATGTATGTAAATTCGTTACTTTTTTGGAACTGCCAAGGATTCCGATCGGCTAAATGTTCTTTGCTGTGGACAATGGAGTGTCTTAAATCGCAACCATTATTTGTAGGCCTATATGAAACGTTTTCAAGCGATGAGAACCTGAATGTAATGGATTTTTCTGTTCCAGGGTATAAGGTTGAATATAAAGGTCGCTCTTTTATGCAGAGAGGAGGACTAGCCACTTTAATAAGAAGTAATGTAGATTATGAGGTAAGACATGACCTTTCACTCTGGCTTGGAGGTAAACTCAAAACATTTTGTATTGAAATAAGGTCGTCATGGTAAGAAAAGGTACTGTTTGGAATAATATATAAACTACCATCATTTTCGAAGAAAGATTTTTTAGATGTATTTGACAGTCTACTTTCGCAAGTTGCAAAAAAAAGAAAAAGGTAGTGTTAATGGGAGATTTCAATATTGATCTATTAAATCCAGGCGATTGTGTTGATCCCCTTAATACAATGCTGTCGTCTTATTTCTATCCTTTAGTAACAATTCCAAAGAGAATAACACATTCTTCGGCAACTTTAATAGATAATATATTAGTTTTGGGCAGTTATTGAATTGTTGTACGGCCGATGTACTTGTTATTGATGGATCAGACCACCTTATGTTGATGAGTAAAATAGATAGTTTAAAGAGGAGACCACCAAAAGATGAGGTTAAACATCGAGATTTATCAAAATAGTTTGAAAAATCTGGCTGTAAATTTGGAACATGTTGATTTTTCGGAAGTTTTCAAAAGAAAATGTGCAGAAAAGGCTTATAATTTCTTTATGGATATATTTTTAGCTGAGTTTAAAATTTTTGCCCCTTAAAGAAAGTTAAAAAAAAACCTTCGGAAAGTATGGACAACGACTGGTATCCTTGTTTTTGTAAAAATGAAGATTGACTGTAGAAAGATTATTTAAAAGACCCCACGAATGAGAAACTCCTGACTTTCAATGTGTAAAGAAATCGGCTGAATAAAATTAAACGGTACGCTGAAAGAGCTTATTACAGAAAAGAGTTTGAACAGATAAATGGAAGCATGAAGCGGACTTGGATTAAAATCAATGAGTCACTGGGACATAAAAAGGAAAAGGACCAGATTAAAATGATGAATTTCAGTGAAAACTCTTCCCCCCCCCCCCCAAAAAAAAAATCTGGATAAGGCCCAGTGTAGGAACACTGATTCGTTCAATTAGTATACCAATATTCTAGATTTTTAAGGATTTACTGTCCTAAGGCAGAAGGTGGTGGAAATTTAAATTCAAAAACATCTTTCGATGGCCTAATTTGAGCTATGTATCCATTTCTCAAATTTTCATTAATATGTAAGTAAGTAAGACGGCACTAGACCCTTAAGGTCCAAACCGGTGGTGCTGATCTCCGTTTCATGGCCCTTCAGCCAGGAAGTGCAATAGGGGGTTGGGGGCCGGCCATCCTGTGCTTTCACATACCTTCCTGCTTACCTTCCCCAGATTTCTCCAGGTACCCATTTGAGCTGGGTCGACTCTGGCTGAGCTTACACAGTCATGCCACTGACCCCCGTCCCAAAATAAATAACTGGTCACAACTGGGATTGAATCCGTGCCCCTTGGACACAGAATTCCCACGCCAGCGTGCCAACCACTCAGCCAGGATGGCCTAATTAACATGGCATAACCTTTTATTCATGCGGGCAAAAAGAGACCCTTCTTTATTATTTTTTTTAGTGCAGTCCTTATAAGGATTTGTGGCAAATCATTCAACTAAAATAACTTACGGAGAAGGTGGATGACAACAATTGTAATTTATACACCATATCCAATTACTTTGTCCTTTCTTCTAATCTCTCGAATAAACTCCTCAGTTTCTCCCATTCCCCGGGTTTCATCAAGCTCATTTTCAATTAACGGAATCGACAATGTTGCTCATTCACTCCAAATTCCGCAGCGGAATACATCTGTGAATTCAGTAGTTATTAGTTAACCTGACGGGCATTGAGGCTCACTGTGTAGTTCGCGGTAACGAACTGGAGTAAGGAGTGACCTGGCTCAATAGTAACCAAAACGATAAAAAACGGAATTTTTTACCAAAAGATATATCAAAAGAATTAGATTGAAATGCTGATTTTAAATGTATAATCTTCATCAAGTTTAGTCTTACCCATCAAAAGTTACGAGCCTGAAAAAATTTGCATTATTTTCAAAAAAGGAGAAAACACCCTTTAAAAATCATAAAGTCTTAATGAAAATCACACCATCAGATTCAGCTTACCAAAGAACCTTACTGTAGAGGTTTCAAGCTTCTATCAATAGAAATGTGGGATGTTGTATTTTTTTTTTTTTTTTTGCCAGAAGAAAGATCACGAATGCACGTTTATTTGTTTTTTTGTTTGTTTTTTTTTTCTTTTCCCAAGGGTGATCGTATCAATCTAGTGGTTCTAGAATGTCACGATCATTCTAACGGATAGCTAAAATTACGCTAAAGCTTGACTCTTTGTAACAGGCCTACTTTTTAAAACAATGAAAAGCTTTAGCGTAAAGAGCGGGGCGTTTAGGAGGGGACAGTCCCTTTCATATACAGAATAATTTCAGTTCGTTTTAACTTTTAATGTCGCTCCTTACCTTCTGTTGAAAAAGCTTTTTTATGGCACTTGGTATTAACCAAGTGACATATAGCAATCGCAAATTCTGTCGGTCTGTCTGTCGGTCCCGGTTTTGCTACTTTAGGCACTTCCAGGTAAGCTAGGACGATGAAATTTGTCAGGCGTATCAGGGACCGGATCAGATTAAATTAAAAATAGTCTTTTTCCCGATTTGATCATCTGGGGGGGGAGTGGGGGGCCGGTTAATTTGGAAAAATAGAAAAAATGAAGTATTTTTAACTTATGAGCGGGTGATGGGATCTTAATGAAATTTGATGTTTGGAATGGTATTGTGTCTCACAGCTCTTATTTCAAATCCCAACTGGATTTGATGACGTTGGGGGGAGTTGGAGGGGGGAAACCTAAAATCTCGGAAAACACTTAGAGTGGAGGGATCGGGATGAAACTTGATGGGAAAAATAAGCACACATCCAAGATACATGATTGAAATAATCGGAACGGGTCCGATCTCTTTGGGGTAGTTGGGGGGGGGGGGGGGTAATTCTGAAAAATTAGAAAAAATGAGGTATTTTTAACTTACGAACGGGTGATCCGATCTCAATGAAATTTGATGTTTAGAAGTATATCGTATCTTAGAGCTCTTATTTTAAATCTCGACCAGATCTGGTGACATTGGGGGGTGGGGGGGTGGGAGGGGGAAACCTAAAACTTGGAAAACACTTAGAGTGGAGGGATCGTTATGAAACCTGGTGGGGAAAATAATCACGAGTCCTAGATACATGATTGACATAACCGGAACGGATCCGCCCTCTTTGGGGTAGTTGGTGGAGGGGTTAATTCTGAAAAATTAGAAAAAACGATGTATTTTTAACTTACGAACGGATGATTGGATCAGAATGAAATTTGATATTTAGAAGGATATCGTGTCTCAAAGCTCTTATTTTAAATCCTGACCGGATCTGGTGACATTGGGGGAAGTTTGGGGTGGGGGAACCTAAAATCATGGAAAACGCTTAGATTGGAGGGATCGGGATGAAACTTGGTAGGAAAAATAAGCAGAAGTCTTGCATAAGTGATTTACATAATTGGAACGGATCCGCTCTATTGTGGGGGGGGGGGAATGACGTATTTTTAACTTACGAAGGAGTGATCGGATCTTCATGAAACTTCATATTTAGAAGGACCTCGTAACTCAGATCTCTTATTTTAAATCTCAACCAGATCAAGCGTAATTGGGGGGACGGGGCAGTTGGGGGGACCGGAAATTTAAGAAAATACTTAAAGCGATGAGATCAGGATGAAACTGGATGGGAAGACTAGAAACCTGTCTAAGATACGTGACTGACATAACCGGACCGGATCTGCTCTCTTTTGTGGAATTGGGGGGGGGGTAGCTTTGAAAATTGAGGTATTTGTAACTTACAAAAGGGTGACCAGATCCTAATGAAATTTGATATTTAGAAGGATCTTGTGCTTTAAAGTTCTAATTTTAAATTCCGACCAGATCCTTTGACATTGGGGGGAGTTGGAGGGGGAAACCGGAGTTCTTGGAAAACGTGAAAATTGGGGTATTTTTATCTTACGAATAGATGATCGGATCTCAATGAAATTTGATTTTTAGAAGGAATTCATGTCTCAGAGCTCTTACTTCAAATCCCGACCAGATCTTTTGATATTGGGGGGAGTTGGAGGAGGAAATTTGGAAAAATACTTGGAGTGGAGGAATCGGGATGAAGCTTGGTGGATAGAATAAACAAATGTCCTTGATACGTGATTGACAGAATCGTACTGGATTCGCTCTCTTTGGGGGAGTTGGGGGAGGGGTGCAGTGATTTGGTGAGTTTGGTGCTTCTGGACGTGCTAGGACGATGAAAATTGGTAGGCGTGTCAGGGAGCTGCACAATTTGACTTGATAAAGTCGTTTTCCTAGATTCGACCATCTGGGGGGCTAAGGGAAGAGGAAAGATTAGAAAAAATTAGGTATTTATAACTTACGAGTGGGTGATCAGATCTTAATGAATTTTGATATTTAGAAGGACGTCGTGACTCAGAGCTCTTATTTTAAATCCTGACCGGCATTAAGCCTCTTATCTTACTTTTTGAATCGATTTATTGATTCATAGAATTTTTTTAGAGCTCATACCATATGATCTCTTGGCTCTTAGCTCTTCTCGCCCCGTCACAAGTGCCATATGAGCTCTTAGCTCTTGTTTTCTATTTAACTACACCTATAGATCTTGACCAACTAGAATCACTGCTCAACACGTAACGAAAATATTTATTTAATATAAAATTATAAACATTAAACACGACTAGTAGATACCAGAGATATAACAACATTAATAAAAATTCTATTAAAAAACTAGTAACGGGCAGTTTCTAAAATTTTGATCAATTGGAGTTTGAATGGATGTTCCTTTTTCTTCTTATTCCTCTTTTTTTTATTTTTAGCTCATCAAATATGAAGTTTACGCAGATAACAATGGAAATGATTAAAAAGCTCTTTTTGGTGCACCTCTTTTTATATCCGCTGATAAAACTACTATATTTAATTGAGATTTTCTATTTCTATTCTTGAAAGACACTTGCAATTTAAATCTTTTCTTTAGTCCTGAAATGGGGAAAGAGGGATTAGCCTTTAAGTATGAGAATCTGACATAACGTAAGATATTTTACTTTTTAACTCATTTTGAATATTCAGTAGTTTTGAAGGTAATTTTTGAAAATTGGACTACTTAGCCCTGTTATATCCTTTTTCTTTTTATCTTAAAAAGGCCCTGAAAATGCTTAAGCACTGTATTCATGAGGACTTTAAGGTGGAGGGAATCTGTGAAGGGCAAAAAAAGTTATGCCCAGACCCCCACAAAGCATAAAAGGCTTTTTAAAATGCATCAAAATTAATTATTACTTTAAATAGCCTAATAGTTCAGTTTATTTTAATGATGGCAATGCTAACCCACATTTTCTTTGAAAATTTTTTGTCAAAGAGTACAGCTTCCAAATAAAACTTGCATAGACAAACGAACGACACTTAAATACACAAAAATGTAATACATCCACATACGCAACAACTGTACTATTTATAACGCTTTTTCTGTATTGTTAGTACAGAGCAGAGAAGTTTTTGTGACGTAGCAGATTATAAACTATAAGGTAAGTTGACATACACGAGGTGTTAGGTGAAGTCAGCCACTTTCAAGGTCACGGTCTCATCTTGTAAAATCGTTGTCAAGTGCCGGTTGTTTTGTTTTATTATTCATTTCAATAAAAGTACCTCTTACTATGGCTTCGAAGAAAATGAAAGAGACTGTTCTTAAACAGTACTATCATTACACAATCACTATTACTGAAACAACCGTGAAAAAATTGACAGTTTAAAAGAAAAAGTTTGACCTATGCAATTGTCAGTATAAATATTAGTAAATTTCTGGATTATTGGCATTTAATTATCTTGAAAAGTAGTCGAGTTAGGGTGGCGAAAGCTTTGGACTGAATGCAGGGCCCAAGACATATCCTGGTAGGATATTGTCAAGCTGTTACATCCACTATTTCTTTTTTTCGGGGTTTGGAAGGTCTATACATTTATCAACTTTGGCAAAAAGCAATTTATCTTAAATTTGGGATTTTAGTCTATCTTTCTTTGGCTCTAGTTTTTGAAAATACAACCATGATTATATATATATAGGCAAATTGGACTATATATAAACAATTTGACTTCGTCTGTTATAATCTACAAGTGTCAATTTGGCAATTATAATTGCGAAAAGGCAAGGTAGAACCTCAACAGGTTGACTCTAGTTCGGCATTGTGGAGTGACATACATGAGAGGTGTAGCATATGTGGAAAACAGTAACAACGGCAATCAAAGGGGTAAAATTAACCTTGCCCTTGATGCCCATTTAATTGGACAATCTGTCTTGGCTTTTTCTACAATTGGCCATCAGTTCGACTTTTGCCACAACTGTTCCCTTTTCATTAATTCAAAAAACAACGGACTCGGTCGAAGCTTTCGGCCTTGACCTCGATTTGAAAAAAGCTACTCTCCCTGTGTGCGCGAAGCGCACACAGAGAGAGACATATACGAAACTCTACAACCAAAGACTACATTACTTAATTGGCTTGATTCAATTTTAAAGTGCGGGTGCCCTGGGGCTTTTTTAGTAGGATCAGGATTATTTTTTAATTAAAGGGATAGTTTGTAAAAATGTTGAAAAAACCTTTAAACCAAAATTTGGCTAAGGTTGAGGCTGGAAATATTTTTATTGCACCTCTTTTAGAGGCAGTTCTATTTCTGAAGTTTTTATTTTGATAAGTTTTGTTTTGTTGGAGGTTATCAAAGATACCTTTTGGGGATTGAAGTGGTGGAGGTAAATTTCTTTAAGAACACTTCCTTGTGCATTGTTGAGGCTCTGGATCCATTCCAGAAAGTTCTATCCACCTAACTCAACTACTTTCCAAGATATTATAAGCCCTTTATCTGGAATTTTACCAAAAATATTCAGTCTTGCAAACAAATAATATAACTTAATAAGGATCTTTTTCTTATAACCAAGTCATTACGTTATGCGAAAAGGGTCAAAATTTTTTAAACATTTCGTAGCGGATTATCAGGACATGAGGCCTTCTTATGAGGACATGGATAGTGCCTGATACACTCCGCAAACGCTCGATCACACTCACACAGCTGCTGAGCACAACTCCCTTGTGGACTTGAAGCACCACTTTTGATTTCTGAAAACACAAAAGTTGATATTATTACCAAACATTGCTCACACATAGAGGTTACTATTGGTAAATATCTGTGCAGATTAGAATTACTTAAATCCTAGGGGTTTAAAAAGTGATCGAAACAATATTTAACGTGTTTTCATTTTTCCAGGAAATACTGTACGTTGAAGCGATTAATTCTGTGAGAAGAATAACAGTATTACGGTTAGATTAGAAGATAAGGCTAGTAGATGGTTTCATATTGAATCAGGAGTCAAGCTGAGTTGCGCTATATCCCCATTTATTAGAGAGGATTTTGATCGGCTTTGTCCTAAGAAACATAGCAAAGGCTATGGGAGAGTAGTAAGTGTATTTGTAATCAGATTAACATGTACATAAAAAAAGTCACAAACGCTTAAAAAATAAACAAAAATAAACGCACACACAAAGAAAAGTGATTGAAACTCACTTCTAACAAACAATAATTGATGTGGAACAAGGACTTTACCAAAACAGGTCCAGTTTGCTACTCCAATACAAGACACCATATTATTATTTGCCATCAGGATGCCATCAGGCATCAGGCAGGATGCCATCAGCCATCAACCATAGCCATCAGGATGATGGCTATATGGCAGAGTTCTCAGTTTTGTTGTGCTGTATGATCTGTTGATCGTCGGTGTTTTGTATTAATTAACTTTAATATACAGTATAGCTTTGTTTTAGATTATAAAAAGTCAGAGATTAAGTTTAAAATTCTTTCTTGATGCCAGAAAAAACTAGGGTTAAAACTGTAGTAAAACATACTTATTTACAAATTTGTATCAATTTATTTTTATGGAGAGTATTGTCCTTGAGAAACTCGCTACTGCAAAATGGTATGTTGGATAAACAGAAAATGTTATGGTAATAATGTATTCTCATGTTTTTATTACATATATGAGGGGATTCGCCCCATCGTCAGTACCTCGCTCTTTACACTAAAGCTTAAATTTTATCCCAATTCATTAAGAATGACCCCTGAATCACAAAAGCCGTAGAATAAATAGTTGAAATTACTAAAAATACTTTAGCGTAAAGAGCTAGGTATCATAAGGAGGTGAGCCCCTTATATGGGTAATAATTTCTGTTTGTTTTAAGTTTTATTGCTGTTCCTTACTTCCAGCTGAAAAAGCTTTTTCACATTTATTTTTTATTTTTTTTTTAAATAATGCTAGTAAATCCTGCTCTCCCTTCATGGAAGTTTTCTTCTTCCATGACAAATTCTCGATGGAAAGTTCCCCCAGCATATCCCCCTCTTCTCAACCCCTCCCCCAACCAGAAAAATCCTCCTGAAAACGCCTGTATACTTCCCAATAACCATTACTATATGTAAGCACAGGTGAAGTTTGTAACTTGTTGCCCCTCCCACGGGGACTGTGGGGGAGTAAGTCGTCCCCAAAGACATAGTTATATGGTTTTTCGACTACGTTGAATAAAATGGCTATCTCAGAATTTTGATCCGTTGACTTCGGGAAAATAATTAGCGTGGGAGGGGGCCTAGGTGCCCTCGAATTTTTTTGGTCACTTAAAAAGGGCACTAGAACTTTTCATTTCCGTTACAATGAGCCCTCTTGCAACATTCTAGGACAACTGGGTCGGTACGATCACCCCTGGAAAAAAAAACAAAAAAAAACAAAAAAACAAATAAACACGCATCCGTGATCTGCTTTCTGGCAAAAAATGCAAAATTCCACATTTTTGTAGATAGGAGCTCGAAACTTCTACAATAGGGTTCTCTAATACGCTGAATCTGATGGTGTGATTTTCGTTAAGATTCTATGACTTTTAGGGGATGTTTCCCCCTATTTTCTAAAATAACGCAAATTTTCTCAGGCTCGTAACTTTTGATGGGTAAGACTAAACTTGATGAAACTTATATATTTAAAACCAGCATTAAAATGCGATTCTTTTGATATAGCTATTGGTATCAAAATTCCATTTTTTAGAGTTTTGGTTACTATTGAGCCGGGTCGCTCCTTACTACAGTTCGTTACCACGAACTGTTTGAAAGTGTTAAGAACATTGAAAATGATGCGGAATTTTAATTGTTTTTTTTTCGGTAAAAGTACCAGGAACCCATGAAAGGAGATTTTAATCGATTTGATCTGTAAAAATGTCATGAATAGTAAAAATGAAATAGAATTTGAATAGGTTCGACCAGTTACAATATTGAGTACAGAGACAGTGAACCGAGTTTTTGAATCATTTGAACCAGTAAAAGTACCAAGAACCGTGAAAATAAAAGGAGTTTATAATCGGCTTTAATCTGTAAAAGTCCCAAACATTCTGAGCCCTAATAATTCTGTTCGAAAAATTTTAAGTCCAAAATGGGGGAGGAGACAGTCGGGGTAGGGGCATTGGGGCCCTCAGCGATGGGACATGGATGACCATAACTTCCCTCTAAAAGAATTATTGATATAAGCACTCACTCCCTTGAATATGATAGTATGAAAAAACTTCGTTTTCTTAAAGAGTTAAAGAGGCTGCGTCCCAAAGTCGAACCTTAAAACGTACAGAAATTAGGAGAGGCAGTACAGGTTTTGTACAGGTTTTTTGTTGTGGGGGGCTGCCGCCCCCCTAACCCCCCGCTCTTGGCTTCGGAAAGGCCCTCTTTTAATTAACAAAACAAAAAACCTGTACAAAAGAGTCTTTAAAAGCGAGGGCTTTGGGGGGCGGCAGCCCCCAACTGCCTCTCCTAATTCCTGTACGTTTTAAGGTTCGACTTTGGGATGCAGCGTCTTTAACTCTTTAAGAAAACGAAGTTTTTTTCATATTATTTCTGTACGTTTTTCTACAATCCATGGTGGATGTAATTTAATAATTCCTGTACTCCTCGTACAGGAACTAGGACTGCCTCTCCTAATTCCTCTACGTTTTAAGGTTCGACTTTGGGACGCAGCCTCCTTAACTCTTTAAGAAAACGAAGTTTTTTTGCCTGATAAGGGACTTGAACCCTTGACCTTAGGATTAAAAGTCCCACGCTCTACCGACTGAGCTAACCGGGCATGTTTGAAGTCGAAATACCTGCATGTGTATAAATATAACTTTTAAATAACTTTTAAGAATTTCAAATATTAACATGGGCTCTTATGGGGAAATGGGTTTTTCTAAGCTAGAAAACCGGGAGGTTAAGATTTTCCGACGAAACTTTCCAGGAAAATTACTCGGAGAATTCCGCGTCGAATGAGTCTTCGCACACCCAGATCCGATGTCGGCTGTGACCTGTAGGCGTGGCAGAAAAAAAAGGGTTTCTGTCATTTTTCACAAATAAAAATTTGACAGATTAAGACAGAATTTTTTGAAGCTTTCAGTCAGTCTCACCATGTCGAGCTGATCATTTTCATGTACTTGAATGTTGAAATTCGTAACTTTTAACAACAAAAAACTTAACATGGGCTCTTATGGGGAAATTGGGTTTTTCTAAGCTAGAAAATCGCGGGGTTAAGATTTTCCCACGAAACTTTCAAGCAAATTTACTTGGAAAATTCCGCGTCGAATGAGTCTTCGTACACCCAGATCCGATGTCGGCTGTGACCTGTAGGCGTGGCGAAAAAAAACAAAAGGAGAACATGAACATTAAGTGGCTATGCGTGGTTTCTGGAAAACAGGGAAGGAGTTATCGGATCGAGCTGAAATTTCGCGGATAAGCTCCTGGGCCCTAGGGGACCTTAACTTGTGAATTTCAGCCCGATCGGACAACGTTAAAGGGGGGGGGGATTGGGGGGTCGAAACTTTCGGCCAGATTTTCCCCATGATGCTTAGATCGCTTAACATTGTCGTGGTTCGCCTCTTTAAAGAGGCACGAGTGTGCCTCCTTGATGATACAACGAGTTAAACTATGCTTATTTTATAGATATTGTCCAGTAGATTTCAAAACTATATCATATTTATTAGTTCAATTTTAAAGTAAATGAAACGGTTGACTTTAGTGGCCATTCTTCTGATTAGGTCGACGCTACGGTTCCATTTGAATTCATAAAAATCAATTTAGTAAAGTGGTCATTCCTCTTACTCAGTGAAGATTGAATATGTGTTAATCATTTCCTGACAGTAACATGTACGTCCGTAACCTGATCTAGTTGTAAGGTAAACTTGCTATGCAAATTTTGTGCTGATACGGTTAGGATAGTGAGGTTTGCGTCGTTCCTGTTACAGTCATAACAGCCATTACTGCCAGATTACAACTGGCACTAAAGCTCTCCATTTCTTGTCAAAACTAGCCCTCTCCCGATCTTCTATGATCACTGGTTTGATGAAACCACCTCTGAGAAAACAAATAATAAACACGCATCCGTGATCTTTCTTCTGGCCAAAAAAAAATTAATAAAATTCCAAATTTTTACACATAAGAGCTTGAAACCTCTACTGTAGGGTTTTTCGGTATGCTGATTCTTGTGGTATAAATATCACTGAAGTTTTTGGGAGAGTTTTGCCCGTTTTCATAAGCTGGGCAAATTTTTTCAGGCTTTTAAATTTTGACGGGTCACATTAAATTTGATGAGTTTTACGTTATTTGAATTAGCATCAGAATTCAATTCTTTTGATGTATCTATTGTTACCAAGCCCCTGTTTCTTTAAGTTTTGGTTACTATTGAGCCACATCACGTCTTACCTATACTTCGTTACCATGAACTGTTTGAACAGTTCGTTACCACAAACTATTTACTTTCATATTTATTGTAATTTTTGGGCTGATAAACGAAAATATAGTGTTCAAGACAGTAATGATGAAGATGTGATGATGATGGGTACAAGATGTCAAGGTTCAGCCGTAGAGTGCTATGAGTTATCAGAAGAAACCCTATTGGGATTTTTTTTTCTTTACTTTCAAACAGTTGATTTTAGTGTATACAGTTTGTACGGTTGTTTTTGTAGGAAAGTGGTTGAAAATGCTTCAGGAAAGATAATTTGGCCAGAGGGTACCACGGGCAAGTCAGAGAGTGTCACAGACAGGGAATTTCCGTGGGTCATTGCAAAGGGGCTGGCTTTCGAAAACACAAACCAATGGATTGAAAGCATGATTTATGTCAAGAAATGTCTGAAAATGTTTAAGGACAAAATGATTGTTCAGATAAAAATATCTGTCAGAATATCCAAACGTGTGAAAATGCTCTAGGAATAATAATATGTGTTGGGGGTACCACGGGCCAGTCACAGAAGGGCACAGGCCGTACATTGCGAAAAAACATACCAACAAAAAAAAAATACAAAATATGGAATTAAGTCACAAGTCTTGTCCCCCCTTAGATTACCTTTAATAACTAATCCCCCACCCCAATGGATCAAGATTTATCGATCAAAAGCTCCTGTTTTCATGCAGTACTATATTTTTGATGTCGTGGGTATACCAACAGCCAATTACCTAGCATTAATGCAGACCATTCTACATTTGTAGTCATTAGGTCGATCATAGTCTATATAAAAGTTCCATATACGTATCACTTAAAACATAATTATTTGAAATCTGAGAAATGTCCCTTTCTAGAATATATTTTCTTACGTGCAAAGTGGAAGCAAACTGCTTTTATTTCTTTTGATCACAGCCTATATAAAAGTTCAATATACGTACCACTTAAACCAGAATTATTTGAAACCTTAGAAATGTTCCTTTCTAGAGTACATTTTCTTACCTGCAAAGTTGAAGCAATCCGCTTTTATTTCTTTCGCTCACAGCCTATATAAAAGTTCAATATACGTACCACTTAAACCAGAATTATTTGAAAACTTAGAAATGTTTCTTTCTAGAGTATATTTTCTTACCTGCAAAGTTGAAGCAATCCGCTTTTATTTCTTTCGCTCACAGCCTATATATAAGTTCAATATATGTATGACTTAAGACAAAATCATTTGAAACCTCAGAAACGTTCCTTTCTTGAGCATATTTTCTTACGTGCAAAGTAGAAGCAATCCGCTTTTATTTCTTTTGATCACAGCCTATATAAAAGTTCAATATACGTACCACTTAAACCAGAATTATTTGAAACCTTAGAAATGTTCCTTTCTAGAGTACATTTTCTTACCTGCAAAGTTGAAGCAATCCGCTTTTATTTCTTTCGCTCACAGCCTATATAAAAGTTCAATATACGTACCACTTAAACCAGAATTATTTGAAACTTTAGAAATGTTCCTTTCTAGAGTACATTTTCTTACCTGCAAAGTTGAAGCAAACCGCTTTTGTTTCTTTCTGTCGCAGCCTATATAAAATTTCAATATATGTATCACTTAAAATAGAATTATTTGAAACCTGGGATATGTTCCTTTCTGAAGTATAATTTCTTACCTGCAAAATAGAAGCAATCCCCTTTTATTTCTTTTGATCGCAGCCTATATAAAAGTTCAATATACGTACCACTTAAACCAGAATTATTTGAAACCTTAGAAATGTTCCTTTCTAGAGTACATTTTCTTACCTGCAAAGTTGAAGCAATCCGCTTTTATTTCTTTCGCTCACAGCCTATATAAAAGTTCAATATACGTACCACTTAAACCAGAATTATTTGAAACCTTAGAAATGTTCCTTTCTAGAGTACATTTTCTTACCAGCAAAGTTGAAGCAAACCGCTTTTGTTTCTTTCCATCGCAGCCTATATAAAATTTCAATATATGTATCACTTAAAATAGAATTATTTGAAACCTGGGATATGTTCCTTTCTGAAGTATAATTTCTTACCTGCAAAGTGGAAGCAAAATGCTTTTATTTCTTTTGATCACAGCCTACATAAAAGTTCAATATAATTACCACTCAAAACAGAATTATTTGAATCCCTTAGAAAATACCCCTTTCTACAGTATATTTTCTTACCTGCAAAGTGGAAGCAAACCGCTTTTATTTCTTTTGATCACAGCCTGTATAAAAGTTCAATATATGTATGACTTAAGACAAAATTATTTGAAACCTCAGAAACGTTCCTTTCTTGAGCATATTTTCTTACGTGCAAAGTAGAAGCAATCCGCTTTTATTTCTTTTGATCACAGCCTATATAAAAGTTCAATATACGTACCACTTAAACCAGAATTATTTGAAACCTTAGAAATGTTCCTTTCTAGAGTACATTTTCTTACCTGCAAAGTTGAAGCAAACCGCTTTTGTTTCTTTCCATCACAGCCTATATAAAATTTCAATATATGTATCACTTAAAATAGAATTATTTGAAACCTGGGATATGTTCCTTTCTGAAGTATAATTTCTTACCTGCAAAGTGGAAGCAAAATGCTTTTATTTCTTTTGATCACAGCCTACATAAAAGTTCAATATAATTACCACTCAAAACAGAATTATTTGAAGCCCTTAGAAAATGCCCCTTTCTACAGTATATTTTCTTACCTGCAAAGTGGAAGCAAACCGCTTTTATTTCTTTCGCTTACAGCCTATATAAAAGTTCAATATACGTACCACTTAAACCAGAATTATTTGAAACCTTAGAAATGTTCCTTTCTAGAGTACATTTTCTTACCTGCAAAGTTGAAGCAAACCGCTTTTGTTTCTTTCGCTCACAGCCTATATAAAAGTTCAATATACGTACCACTTAAACCAGAATTATTCGAAACCTTAGAAATGTTCCTTTCTAGAGTACATTTTCTTACCTGCAAAGTTGAAGCAAACCGCTTTTGTTTCTTTCGCTCACAGCCTATATAAAAGTTCAATATACGTACCACTTAAACCAGAATTATTTGAAACCTTAAAAATGTTCCTTTCTAGAGTACATTTTCTTACCTGCAAAGTGGAAGCAAACTGCTTTTGTTTCTTTCGCTCACAGCCTATATAAAAGTTCAATATACGTACCACTTAAACCAGAATTATTTGAAACCTTAGAAATGTTCCTTTCTAAAGTACATTTTCTTACCTGCAAAGTTGAAGCAAACCGCTTTGGTTTCTTTCCATCACAGCCTATATAAAATTTCAATATATGTATCACTTAAAATAGAATTATTTGAAACCTGGGATATGTTCCTTTCTGAAGTATAATTTCTTACCTGCAAAGTGGAAGCAAAATGCTTTTATTTCTTTTGATCACAGCCTACATAAAAGTTTAGTATAATTACCACTCAAAACAGAATTATTTGAAGCCCTTAGAAAATGCCCCTTTCTACAGTATATTTTCTTACCTGCAAAGTGGAAGCAAACCGCTTTTATTTCTTTCGATCACAGCCTATATAAAAGTTCAATATACTTACCACTTAAACCAGAATTATTTGAAACCTTAGAAATGTTCCTTTCTAGAGTACATTTTCTTACCTGCAAAGTTGAAGCAAACCGCTTTTGTTTCTTTCGCTCACAGCCTATATAAAAGTTCAATATACGTACCACTTAAACCAGAATTATTTGAAACCTCAAAAATGTTCCTTTCTAGAGTACATTTTCTTACCTGCAAAGTGGAAGCAAACTGCTTTTGTTTCTTTCGCTCACAGCCTATATAAAAGTTCAATATACGTACCACTTAAACCAGAATTATTTGAAACCTTAGAAATGTTCCTTTCTAGAGTACATTTTCTTACCTGCAAAGTTGAAGCAAACCGCTTTTGTTTCTTTCGCTCACAGCCTATATAAAAGTTCAATATACGTACCACTTAAACCAGAATTATTTGAAACCTTAGAAATGTTCCTTTCTAGAGTACATTTTCTTACCTGCAAAGTTGAAGCAAACCGCTTTTGTTTCTTTCGCTCACAGCCTATATAAAAGTTCAATATACGTACCACTTAAACCAGAATTATTTGAAACCTTAGAAATGTTTTTTTCTAAAGTACATTTTCTTACCTGCAAAGTTGAAGCAAACCGCTTTGGTTTCTTTCCATCACAGCCTATATAAAATTTCAATATATGTATCACTTAAAATAGTATTATTTGAAACCTGGGATATGTTCCTTTCTGAAGTATAATTTCTTACCTGCAAAGTGGAAGCAAAATGCTTTTATTTCTTTTGATCACAGCCTACATAAAAGTTTAGTATAATTACCACTCAAAACAGAATTATTTGAAGCCCTTAGAAAATGCCCCTTTCTACAGTATATTTTCTTACCTGCAAAGTGGAAGCAAACCGCTTTTATTTCTTTCGGTTACAGCCTATATAAAAGTTCAATATACGTACCACTTAAACCAGAATTATTTGATACCTTAGAAATGTTCCTTTCTAGAGTACATTTTCTTACCAGCAAAGTTGAAGCAAATCGCTTTTGTTTCTTTCCATCGCAGCCTATATAAAATTTCAATATATGTATCACTTAAAATATAATTATTTGAAACCTGGGATATGTTCCTTTCTGAAGTATAATCTTACCTGCAAAGTGGTAGCAAAATGCTTTTATTTCTTTTGATCACAGCCTACATAAAAGTTCAATATAATTACCACTCAAAACAGAATTATTTGAAGCCCTTAGAAAATGCCCTTTTCTACAGTATATTTTCTTACCTGCAAAGTGGAAGCAAACCGCTTTTGTTTCTTTCGCTCACAGCCTATATAAAAGTTCAATATACCTACCACTTAAACCAGAATTATTTGAAACCTTAGAAATGTTCCTTTCTAAAGTACATTTTCTTACCTGCAAAGTGGAAGCAAAATGCTTTTATTTCTTTTGATCACAGCCTATATAAAAGTTCAATATACGTACCACTTAAACCAAAATTATTTGAAACCTTAAAAATGTTCCTTTCTAGACATTTTCTTACCTGCAAAGTGGAAGCAAACCGCTTTTGTTTCTTTCGCTCACAGCCTATATAAAAGTTCAATATACGTACCACTTAAACCAGAATTATTTGAAACCTTAGAAATGTTCCTTTCTAGAGTACATTTTCTTACCTGCAAAGTTGAAGCAAACAGCTTTTGTTTCTTTCCATCGCAGCCTATATAAAATTTCAATATATGTATCACTTAAAATATAATTATTTGAATCCTGGGCTATGTTCCTTTCTGAAGTATAATCTTACCTGCAAAGTGGTAGCAAAATGCTTTTATTTCTTTTGATCACAGCCTACATAAAAGTTCAATATAATTACCACTCAAAACAGAATTATTTGAAGCCCTTAGAAAATGCCCTTTTCTACAGTATATTTTCTTACCTGCAAAGTGGAAGCAAACCGCTTTTGTTTCTTTCGCTCACAGCCTATATAAAAGTTCAATATACCTACCACTTAAACCAGAATTATTTGAAACCTTAGAAATGTTCCTTTCTAAAGTACATTTTCTTACCTGCAAAGTGGAAGCAAAATGCTTTTATTTCTTTTGATCACAGCCTATATAAAAGTTCAATATACGTACCACTTAAACCAGAATTATTTGAAACCTTAAAAATGTTCCTTTCTAGACATTTTCTTACCTGCAAAGTTGAAGCAAACCGCTTTTGTTTCTTTCGCTCACAGCCTATATAAAAGTTCAATATAAGTACCACTTAAACCAGAATTATTTGAAACCTTAGAAATGTTCCTTTCTAGAGTACATTTTCTTACCTGCAAAGTTGAAGCAAACCGCTGTTGTTTCTTTCGCTCACAGCCTATATAAAAGTTCAATATACGTACCACTTAAACCAGAATTATTTGAAACCTTAGAAATGTTCCTTTCTAGAGTACATTTTCTTACCTGCAAAGTTGAAGCAAACAGCTTTTGTTTCTTTCCATCGCAGCCTATATAAAATTTCAATATATGTATCACTTAAAATAGAATTATTTGAAACCTGGGATATGTTCCTTTCTGAAGTATAATCTTACCTGCAAAGTGGAAGCAAAATGCTTTTATTTCTTTTGATCACAGCCTACATAAAAGTTCAATATAATTACCACTCAAAACAGAATTATTTGAAGCCCTTAGAAAATGCCCTTTTCTACAGTATATTTTCTTACCTGCAAAGTGGAAGCAAACCGCTTTTATTTCTTTTGATCACAGCCTATATAAAATTTCAATATAAGTACTACTTAAAACAGAAGTATTTGAAACCCGAGAAATGTCCCTTTTTACAGTATATTTTCTTACGTGCAAAGTGGAAACAAAGCGCTCCAATTTCATTCAATTACGTCCTATATAAAAGCTCAACATACGTACCACTTAACACAGAATTATTTGAAACCTGAGAAATGCCCCTGTCTACAGTGTATTTTTTTACGTAGAAAGTGGAAGCAATCCACTTTTATGTCTTTCTATTACAGCCTATATTAAAGTTCAATATACGTACCACTTAAATCGGAATTATTTTAAACCTGAGCATTATCCCTTTCCACAGTATATTTTCTTACGTACAAAGTGGAAGCAAACCGCTTTTGTTTCTTTCTATCATATCCTATACAATGGTTCAATATACGTACCACTTAAAAAAAACTATCTGAAACCTGAAAAATGTCCCTTTCTAGAGTTTGTTTTTTTTCATGTGCAAAGTGGAAGTAATAATCATTAGCATTTGTTGGTTGCTAGAGCACGCTGGCTGGAACTGGTTTCTAGGGGCTTTGTAAAGGTAAACAATTACCTTGGATGTAACACCAAATGGCTTGCGTTCGGGAACAATGCAACGCATAGAGTTTATTTCCTGGAACATAATAATATCAATTTCTTGCTGGCTCAAGTGACTAAGGCACTACTCCATTGGGCAAATCTCTGGTGTTACATTCAAATCGTACACTGGATACAAAATCTTTGATAACAGATTATGAAGGTTCTCTGAATCAAACATCTTGTTTATAATGGGATTAAATAAGAAAAACAAGTTTTTTTAACTGAAAGTAAGGAGCGACATTAAAATTTAAAACAAATAGAAATTACTTCGTATATGAAAGGGGCTGCTTCCTCATCAACGCCCCGCTCTTTACGCTAAAGTTTGACTCTTTCTCTCTATTTTTCTTTTTAAATCGGTAAAAAACTTTAGCGTAAAGAGCGGGGCGTTGATGAGGAAGCAGCCCCTTTCATATACGAAGTAATTTCTGTTCGTTTTAAGTTTTAATGTCGCTCCTTACGTTCAGTTAAAAAAACTTGTTTTTTTTATTTAATTCCTGAACGTTTTTGAATCAATGCAAAGTTTCGATTTTGGCTCTCCGCAGAGGAATAATTAAAACAAAATTTGCATTTTTTTTTTTTTTTTGGGCTAAACGACTTTCTCATAATTTTGAAGCCTAGTTGCACTCCGATTTTTGGTTTATTAAAAAGGCAACTAGAACTTTTAATTTTTTACAAATCTTTTTATTAGTAAAAGATTTACGTAACTTATAAATTAACTTACGTAAAGAACTTTTGTATTCTCATGTTTCTGTTACATATATGAGGGGGTTTGCCCCTTCGTCAGTACCTCGCTCTTTACACTAAAGCTTAAATTTTGTCCCAATTTTGTCCCAAAACAAAAGCCGCAGAATAAATAGTTGAAATTACTAAAAATACTTTAGCGTAAAGAGCAAGGTATTAGGAGGAGGTGAGCAGCTCATATGGGTAATAATTTCTGTTTGTTTTAAGTTTTAATGCTGTTCCTTACTTCCAGCTGAAAAAACTTTTTCATATTTATTTTTTCATTGTTTTTTTTTTTAATAATGCTAGTAAACCCTGCGCTCCCTTCATGGAAGTTTTCTTCCCCCATGACAAATTCTCGATGGAAAGTTCCCCCAGCATATCCCCCTCTTCTCAACCCCTTCCCCTAACCAAAATATCCTCCTGAAAACGCCTGTACACTTCCCAATAACCATTACTATATGTAAGCACTGGTCAAAGTTCGTAACTTGTAGCACCTCCCACGGGGACTGTGGGGGAGTAAGTCGTCCCGAAAGACATAGTTATAAGGTTTTTCGACTACGCTGAATAAAACGGCTATCTCAGAATTTCGATCCGTTGACTTTGGGAAAATAATTAGCGTGGGAGGGGGCCTAGGAGCCCTCCAATTTTTTGGTCACTTATGCACTAGAACTTTTCATTTCCGTTAGAATGAGCCCTCTCGCAACATTCTAGGACGACTGTGTCGATACGATCACCCCTGAGAAAAAAAAAAAAACAAACAAACAAATAAACACGCATCCGTGATCTGCCTTCTGGCAAAAAATACAAAATTCCACATTTTTGTAGATAGGAGCTTAATACGCTGAATCTGATGGTGTAATTTTCGTTAAGATTCTATGACTTTTAGGGGGTGTTTCCACCTATTTTCTAAAATAAGGCAAATTTTCTCAGGCTCGTAACTTTTGATGGGTAAAACTAAACTTGATGAAACTTATATATTTGAAATCAGCATTAAAATGCGATTTTTTGATGTAGCTATTGGTATCAAAATTCCATTTTTTAGAGTTATGGTTACTATTGAGCCGGGTCACTCCTTACTACAGTTCGTTACCACGAACTGTTTGATGATGGGATGGCTCTATGAGCGCTATGAAATAACTGACCCTTGTCATCCCAGTTTTAGCTTTTTTTGTGCTGGTTTTTCCGAGTTTCCTCCAGTGTTGGTGTAAGTCACGAAGACTTAGTATTCCCGACCTTGCTTAGTGATATTGTCATACAAATTAAATACGAGAAGATCACCTTATTTGAACTTTATTCACCTTGCTTGGTGGTGGTGCTATCTATATACAATATTTATACAGTAACCTAGATGGCTCTTGCGCCGTTAAGACTGTAAATTTCAACATCTTGAAATTTCAAGATGTTGACCGTCTGGAGAGTTAGCCCTATATTTACGCGAAATCAATATCAAATACCCTAAGAAATTCATAAAGAAATTCATATACTGCTGAATGCAGTTGCTCATGGACTACTAATTGGTGTGATGACCAACCAAGCAGGTATCAGCAGTTTGATGAAAACGCTCATTAAATTGGACTTTATCCATTTTCACCACTAGCACCATCCACCTTCATTCGTTTAAACAAACTTGGACTGCTTAAGGCTCCGCCAGGATGCGTTACTCTGTACGAACAGAAAAGAAGAAGGCAGTGCAGGAAAAGAGCTGGAATACGAGTTAAAATTAGACAAAAGGACCACCCCAGTGAAGCGATTCAGACAATTGTCTCTGCCAGAACGCCCAATTGCCGACAAAAAAGAGACAGGTTCTATATAGAAGTAAACGTTTCGAATCAGAAAATATCTTGCAAGATATGACGTGGACCCACGCCCTGTAAGCTCTAAGCTGTCCCCACCAACTGTGTCTCCCGTCGCTTACAATACAAAGAAGCGTTTTCCCACATTCCTACTTTGTAACACCTGTTCTCTTTGCAATAAAATAGATGAAATCGACGTAGTATTATGGCAGAAAAATGTTGCCATCGCAGCCATAATAGAAACTTGGAACCTGACTGAAGTGACAGGAAAACTCACCGGTTATGCCCTATATCTCAAAACAATACAAGCTTTCGGCGACCAGAGACTCGGCGATGGAGTAGCCTTTTATGTGCGTGAAGATATCCCTATGAAGGAGATGCGTAAACTCGAAAGCACTGAACATGAGGCTGTGTGGGTTTGGTGCAAACCATCAACTAGCCGCATGCTTACTCATGCCATCATGCTTCAATCTACTACACTGATAGTGTTAAAAACCGCCATGATCTTATAACATACCTCCAAATGACTGTCAACCAATTCGTGCTTCTTATGGAAACCCTACTATTCTTCTTGCTGGGGACTTTAATCAAACCAAGAAAAGCTGGCTAGCATTGTGCCTTTCCCACAAGCAGGTTGTAAATTTCTCAGCACATGAATCTGGAAGCATACTTGATTTAATCCTGACCAAATGTGAGACGTATTACCAACCCCAAAAATCCCTTGGGCTGCTTGCCTATTCTGATCAAAACGTTGTGCTCTGGTCAGCTGCCGCCTACCCAAGCCTAAAATTAAGCGTGTAAAGTACTGTCTGCTTACTGATTCAGCAATTAGCACCTATGGTCAATGGATAGCTGCTTACCCTTTCCCAGAAGTGTATGGAGACGAAAGTCTCGATAAAAAATACCATACCAACTGTTCACCAAAGCTCTTCACGCCAAATGCCTTCAGCTTTTTCCTGAAAAGACTTTCACGAGATGTGAAAGTGATAAACCGTGGACAACCCCAAAAATCAAGAAACGAATCTGAAAAAAGTGCAAGCCTTTCCAAGAAGGAGATTTGCAAAACGCGAAAAAAAAAAGAGAAATCACATTACCTCTCTCACGAGAAGTGTGAAGAAAGATTACGGGCGTGAAAAACTTTTCGGATGTTCTTAGGAAACGGCACAGAGCGGTCAAGCAAATCACTGGCAAGTCCATTCAAAACATCATAAGAATAAGCCACCCTGACGGAACTTATAAAACTGCTGGTGAGGTTAATCAATATTTCACCCGTATTTGGACCTCATTTCCTTCTCCCACACAAGCCCAGAAGTCTGAAATGCTTGACTCCTGCGCAGACGAAGGTGAAGTTGTTTTCGATGAGATGATAACCTATAAGACCCTGATTAATGTGAAAGTAAACTGTTCAGCTCATCCAGACGAACTTCCACCCAAACTGATTCGAGAATGCGCCCCTTTCATTGCGAAACCACTCTCAGTGCTGATAAGCCTTTGCTTACGTATAAGTATCTTTTCAGCTGTTTGGAAGAAAGCCTACGTTAGAGTAATTCCGAAGGTTATCAACCCTATTAGCCGTGATGAACTTAGACCTATTTCGCAAACATCATGCCTTGCAAAAGTGGCCAAAACCTTTGTCATGAGGGTCTTACTTGACCAAAGACGGAATCTATCGACCAGAGACAATACGACGGAGTGAAAGACTGTAATACCTTGGTGTACCTAGTGCAGATGTACGATAGTCTCCTCAAGTGAGCCGAAAAGGGTCACAGTTTTGTCAACCATGGTGCCATAGAATTTCGAAACGCAATTGATTTAATCAATCAGATTGTAGCTGCCCTTAATCTCAAGCTAAAGGGGACTAAGAAAAAGACTCTTACGCTCGTACTGGACTTTCTGAGTCAGAGAATGCAGCCTGCGTTTGCTCTTTACGAAGGTGATAGTAATTCTGAATGGTCCTCATCCACCTTTGGAGCCCCTCAAAGCAGTAAGCTTGCAACTATTGTAATCTTGTTTGGAATTAACTTCCTCATGGCTGACTATGACAACCGCTACAAGTTCGTGGATGACCTGTCATTTATCCTGAAATATTTAGTGCGAAACGGAGTTGTGACACAATTCA
This sequence comes from Artemia franciscana, assembly GCF_032884065.1. Lineage (NCBI taxonomy): Eukaryota > Metazoa > Arthropoda > Branchiopoda > Anostraca > Artemiidae > Artemia > Artemia franciscana. Next base: position 11,981,427 of record NC_088876.1, read on the forward strand.
GTTGCAAGTTTTTCAGCGTTTTCACAAAAGAGTGCTCGGAGCTATATCCTGAGATAAATCGGAACTAGTCGAAGATAGTGCGCTTTGGTAAAAGGTAAAGGATACGGCATTAGGCTTTACAGTTCCTACCGGCGGTGCTGATCTCCGTTACTTGGCCCTTCAGCCAGGAAGTGCAATGGGGAGTTTGGGGCCAACCATCCTGTGCTTTCGCACACCCTTCCTGTTTACCTTCCCCAGATTTCTCCAGGTACCCATTTAAAGCTGGATCGACTCTGGCTAAGCTTACAGAGTCACGCCACTGACTCCCGTCCCAAACTGAACAATTGGGTACACTGGGATTTGAACCCTCGTCCTTTCAGACAAAGGCTCCCAAATCCAGCGCACCAACCGACTCGGTTAGGACGGCCGGGTGCGCTTTAACCCGTTAAAAAGCGATATTATGGAGCCAAATGTTCCATTCCCTCTAACAAACAGTATCAAGATCCTTGGGGTTACTTTCTCCAATGACTTCAGCTTTGCCGGACATATAGAAAACGTGGTTAATAGCGCAAACGCTAGTCTATAGACTTTAAACGGTATGCGTAGGTTCAGTGCGAAGACAAAGAATATTAAGTATGCATACCTAACGTACGTCCGCCCCATTCTGGAATATGCATGCCCTGTTTGGGTGCCCTCAGTACTTAAACATGTGTATCTTTGTCAGGAACTTGAATCGGTTCAGAAGCGAGCGGTATCGATCATCTTGGGCCACCGTGACATCCCCTATGAAAAGACTCTGGAACTGCTAGGACTGCCGTCACTCCAAAGCCGGTACAAAACTCTGATAATGAGTTTTGGAAAGTTCTGGCTTTCTAAATCTCAGCACCATGACATTCTACCTGATCAACCTCTACCATCAAGAGGTTTACCATCGAGAAAGCAATATAAGGCAGTTCCCGTTAAAGCAAGAACAAAACGATATGGTAATTCTTTCGTCCCGATTTTCGTCGAAATGTACAATAAGAGTTAATGTTTATAGTTTGATCTATATTTGTGCGCAATACGTCATCCTCAGTTACAACTGGGGGTTCCCAACTTGAATAGTGACCGGTAAGCCCTATCAATTCAAGTCACCCAAAACTACATCATCCTCAATAAATTTGCATAAGTAAACAATAACATCCTTCATAATACAATGTAGTACCCAGGAGTAAATAATCAATAATTTTGGAAGGATTAGCAAGTTCAAGATGTTCCGAAGGGTCCCCTCTACTTACTGCGCCCATGATGATTTACCGAAAACGAAATATATTACAAATATTTTTTTTTTGTACTTAACAGCATTGAAAACAAGAATAAAATTACGGTGAAACTAAAGCTTAAGTGCTGGCCTTTCAGCAAATAATATCATTATATATCAAATATTCAGTTTCATTTTGTTAGTTCTTTCCAAGAACTGTTCAATACCCATAAAGTTATCAAACGAATTGTATTAAAAATATTTTTTTTCCACGTTTTCCACATTTTGGATATAGGAGCTTAAAAACTCTATAGTAAGGTTTTCTGGTGCGCTGAATTTGATGACATGATTTTCATAAATATCACTTGATGTTTTAGAGGTGTTTTCCCCTGTTTTCAAACGTTGGGCAGATTTTTTCAGGCTTGTAAGTTTTGATAGGTAACCTTAAATTTTATGAATTCTACATAGTTTGAATTAGCATCAAAATTCGATTCTTTTGATGTATTTACTGTTGCCAAGAAGCTGTTTTTTAGAGTTTCGGTTGCTATTGAGCTGCATCATTCCTTACATACAGTTTGGTACCAAGAACTGTTTCAACAGTTTGTTACCACGAAGTGTTTGGTTTTATATTTATTTGTTCTTGGTTTGCTGAAAAACGAAAATTTAGTGTTTAAGACACATATAATTTTCAATAAAAAGTGAATGACGCAACAGCACTTTCATGAGTATATGCTTTCATAACTTTCTCAAAGGGGTATTAAGCCAGTACCAAAGGGTTCTAAGCATACTAGAGATAACTAGGCTCCTTTGAGTTGAAAAAGAACTAGTTACAGTTGCATGTAGGCTATAATGAAAGCCAGAAAATAGGAAATGTACGGATGCTCAAATTGTTTGAATATAGGTTGTATTTTTCAAGTTTAAAGTTCTTCCTAGTTTGTTATTTCATTTTTCAAACATTTTCTTGTACTAATTACCGGTGTCTCAACACAACTATGCAAATCTAAATAAAACTATGTAAACTTAAGAATCAATAGTATGATTGATTCTTAAATTTAACTTCAACTCGGTATACGGATTTGATTACTAGTATGCTAAATGATTCATTATGGAGCCTGAAACGCTTATGCCAATTGAAAATTTCCATGTTCAGCAAAACCTCGAGCTTGTAAAAATAGAGTGTGATAGGTTTTTCCTTTTCCGTTTGAATAAAATGTTGAAAAATATAACGTGCATTACCAAAATTCACCATTTGAAATAAATTTGATCTTAGGAGTCTGAATATTGGCAGCGTGTAAGTTTTCATTTAAAATCGATAAACGCTTACCCTTCTCCTTATATTTTGCATATATAAATAAAATAATTGTATATATAATAACACACACACATACACACACCCACACACACATATATATATATATATATATATATATATATATATATATATATATATATATATATATATATATATATATATATATATATATATATATATATATATATATATATATACATATATATATATATATATATATATATATATATATATATATATATATATATATATATATATATATATATATACATACATATATATATATATATATATATATATATATATATATATATATATATATATATATATATATATATATATATATACATATATATATATATATATATATATATATATATATATATATATATATATATATATATATATATATATATATATATATATATATATATATATATATATATATATATATATATATATAAATGTAGTGCCCGTCCGTCCGTCTGTCTGTTACACTATCTTTACCTTTACACCGTTACACATTATTACAGTTATTACCGTTACACGAGCTCAAAAAATTGAGGCTCTTTTTAAATTTTATCAAATTGCTTAAAATGTAAAAAACTGGTGATTGCACAAATATCTCAATATATTTTGACAATGGATTAAAGCAGTTCGAAAACCTTAAAACAGAGAACCAAAAGTTTAAGGTTTAGTCTATCTATCTATATATATAAAAATGTAGTGTCTGTCCGTTACACTATCTTTACCGTTGCACGTTATTACCGTTATTACCGTTACACGAGCTCAAAAAATTGAGGCTCTTTTTAGATTTTATTAAATTTCTTAAAATGTAAAAAACTGGTGATTGCACAAGTATTTCAATATATTTTGACAATGAATTAAAGCAATTCCAAAACCTTAAAACAGAAAACCAAAAGTTTGAAGTTTAGTTGAAATTCAAAAACCTTAAAACAGAAAACTAAACCAATTCACGTCATCAATTCGATCCAAAAATGACATAGCGTTGTCGGGACCCAGAACACAAAGGACAATGAGAATCTATATATAGAAGCCTGCTGCATGCCATGCTGGGGCCCGCGGGGACCGGTGGCAAAGCCGCCGGAACCCAGCACTGTCTGCGGTTAGAACACAAGGGACAATGAGAATCCATATATAGAAACCTACCGCGTACCATGCTGGGACCCGGCGCCATGTTGGGGCCCGCGGGAACCGGTGGAAAAGCCGCCATGACCCAGCACTGTCTTTGGTTTGAACACAAGGGACAATGAGAATCCATATATAGAAGCCTGCCGCTTGCCATGATGGGGCCCGGTGGCAAGGCCGCCATGACCCAGCACTGTCTGCGGTTAGAACACAAGGGACAATGAGAATCCATATATAGAAACCTACCGCGTGCCATGCTGGGACCCGGCGCCATGTTGGGGCCCGCGGGGACCGGTGGCAAAGCCGCCATGACCCAGCACTGTCTGCGGTTAGAACACAAGGGACAATGAGAATCCATATATAGAAACCTACCGCGTGCCATGCTGGGACCCGGCGCCATGTTGGGGCCCACGGGGACCGGTGGCAAGGCCGCCATGACCCAGCACTGTCTGCGGTTAGAACACAAGGGACAATGAGAATCCATATATAGAAACCTACCGCGTGCCATGCTGGGACCCGGCGCCATGTTGGGGCCCGCGGGGACCGGTGGCAAAGCCGCCATGACCCAGCACTGTCTGCGGTTAGAACACAAGGGACAATGAGAATCCATATATAGAAACCTTCCGCGTGCCATGCTGGAACCCGGTGCCATGTTGGGGCCCGCGGGGACCGGTGGTAAAGCCACCATGACCCAGCATTGTCTGTGGTTAGAACACAAGGGACAATGAGAATCAATATATAGAAGCCTGCTGCATGTCATGCTGGGGCGCGGCGGCGAAGCTGCCGGGACCCAGCTAGTATATGCATAATATCATAATTGTAAATATAAATAACATTACAGTATGTTCATTCAATAGAATTTGACAAAAAAAAGAAAAAAAAAGCCATCTCCCATTATTTCAGAATCCTTTTTTTCGTCATTAAAAATAGTACTTGCTTTTCCCTATATTTTTTATAACTCATACTCCTGTGAATATGAGCTCAAGCCCAGTCTAATTGTGGATCCATGAATAGTGAAAATATCTTCATTAATTTTTGTGTTACTTCAATGCAGTCTCTGAACACATCGGAAGTAGATATCGCTTAGGCCATGTCCTGATTGAGGTCAAGTCACTTCCAACAGGAGTAAAAGTATGGCGGTAGGGATCTGAAGGACCTCCCTATCCCTAAGTGGTGTCAATGGAGAGGGTAGGTGCAAATGCTCCAATCTAGATTTTTTAAAATACATTTCTTTGTTTTATTCATTGAAAAAAATGAAAAAAAATTGTCCCACCCCTGTAGATTTTGCTCTCCTTTAATGTATGTGAATTGACACAAATATTCCTTTCCTAATTAAAAGAACCCACACATAAAATGAGTCAAATTATTGAAGTATTCAAAAAAATATAACAAAATTTTAAACTTTGCCAAAAAAACTTTTTTTTTAACCCCTAGCAAAACAGTAAAGGCGTTGAACGACCTCCTATGGAAAAAGTTGCAATGGGTCCTTGGTTACAAACAGTAGTACCCTAGACCCAGCATATGCCATATTTCAAGCAGAAAAGAGGTTACATACTTTTTTCTTTTTTTTTGTAAGACAGTCAACACGCCAAAGAATGTTTGACTATAATTAGTCTTCATTTATCTGCACATAGACATACCTTATGGTTGGCAATAGTAGGTTCTTTTTTGTGTGCAACATATGCCAAAGTTTCATCATCTGTCTGCTGGATAAAAAGTACCTCGACCTAAAAACCATTGCATTTGTATTAGTAGTTTACATAGCCTTTTTGATACTTGTTATACAGGATGCACTTCTTTGTTTGGGTGGTTAGCATCAGTAGCAGTATTGGAAGAGTAATTGATCTTAACAGGAACGTCTCAAGTACCAAGTAATTTTAGGAAGAAAAATTATGGATTTTAAAATAAATTATTTTTTATAATTGTACCTATATCGAATAAAAAAAACAATTTCCTGGAAGTTAACCAGCATTTTGATTATGACTTTGGAAGAATTTTGTAGCTTTATCGGAACCAGTGTTTATCAGTATTTCATTCTTTTTCTGAGTGTCCCTTTCAAATGTATAACTTCACTTAGCTTGGTAGTATTATGAGTAAAATGGTGGGAGCAGTGAAAATTAAAAGTAGAATAGCCAAGGCTCAGGGTGTTTTTTCACAGTTGAAAAAAATTTTGGAAGAATAGGAAGATAAGTCTGCAAACCAAGATTAGAATATTGGAAGCTACAGTGCTGACAGTGGTCAAATATAGTTCTGAAGGCATGACACTCCAAAAAATGGATGAAGATTTTCTAGTTATTTTCAAGATAATTTGCTTATGGATGGTTCTGGGTAATCGGCTTTCTGATCGTATTTCAAACAGTAGGCTGTACGAAAAGTGCAGTTCAATCCCGCTTTCTTGGACTTTTATAAGAGAAAGGTTGAGATGGCTTGAGCACTTTCTGTGGATGAAGGATGACAGATTGCTGAAGATTGTCCTTTTCGGCCAACCGTCCAGGGATAAACGGAAAACAGGTCGCCCACGGTTGGGGTGGGAGGATATCATAAAGAAAGATTTAAGGGAAATGGGGACTTTCTGGGAGTGTGTCAAGAGGGAAGCTTTGAATAGATTGAGATGGAGGAGGAATGCGCGTAGCTGTGTTGGCCTCAGGCTGCTTGGTGCGGGGGTAAGTTGTTAGTAGTAATGGAAACCTTTAATTTACAGAATTCATTTAGGTTTCAGTAAAGTCCGAATGGTTTTTTAGCTCTTTGAAGGACCAAACACAATAACTATATATCTCAAAAGGCAACACACTTTGTTTGATTTAAAAGGTTCATCTTAGGATTTTTGCCTCACATTTTTGATTAGTTACTCCAAAAGCACATTAATACGTAATTTGGCTGAAACTGTTTAACCTTTGTGACATATGTACTTGCCAAGTTAGTACTTATTATCAATATCGTGCGTTTGTCTGTATTATCCATATAATAGCCAATTTTTGCCCCGACCAACACCTAGAATCCTTGCTCGACTCTGGTTCAGATGAGGTGCAACATGCATCCTTTCTGTTAAAAAAGCCAACATAGACTAAAGTAGGGAGTTTTTTTTTAGGAACAATAGGCTTACTTTACTTCCCTAAGAATAAATATGGAAAATGGTGCGTGATCCGGTTCAAACAAGGTGCAGTACGCTTTATTATCTGCCAATAAGCTAGTATAGTAATGGAGAAGATAAAGCACAATCTAGCTAGTTTTCACACTAAGTCAGGAGTTAGTTCAGTTGTGCACCGAGTTAGAAGAACCTAGCTAATTTTTGCACCAAATTAAACTTTAGCAAAATTAAAATCAGATTTATTATCGCTCAGATTCATTATCTGTTTTTTCAACAACAAAATTGGCAACTTCTTAAACCTCTGGAAATTCCACACAAATTCAACAAATTTTTGTATAAAAATACTTTTTTCTGGGTTCTGATTGCATCACTAGGGGCTATTGGTTAGCATAAAAAATTACATATTTTGGTTCAAAAATTCCTTTTCTTGCGACTTGCCCAATATTACCTCTAAGAAAACAGTAAATAGTAAACTCCAATTCTTAGCCAATACGGAAGCTATTATATTTTAGGAAGTGACTATCAACTCTTTTGGACCTATAGGAAAATACCCATATTTTTGGCACACTGATTTGTTCTATTTATTAATGTAACAGCGTGTTTTACCATTAGGTTGAAGGAGGTATAGCACATATAAAACGTTAATAGGTTTTAGTTTAACTCGAATTTGAAACATGTTCCTGCCTGCTTGTCTTCTTTGATGAATTTTGTCCATTAGAAAGCAGAAACACGGTTGGAACAAATGAAAGCTTGGCGAAATAGTTTCATACGGTCTTCTTTGACATAGACTATAAAAATCGATATCAACTCATTCACAATCTGGCTTAAGAACACGCGAAAAACATCCTTTTTGGCTTCTTGCAGGGAATCTGTGCTTTTGATCAAAATGTAACTTTATACTTGTTAATTTGGATCAATGTATAGATAGATAGATAGATAGATAAGTGTATTTCAAAAACCCGTGGGCCATATACACAAAAATATAAATAAATAACAAACAAGCAAGGAAATTAACAACAGTACGAACACGCACAAAAAAACAGAATTCAACGCAAAAAGTACATAATCTAACTACAAAAGAAATTAATCATGTAAAACTTTTTCTTCTTATTAAAGATTTATCTATATATACTCCCATTCGAAATATTGTGGTTGGGTTACTATTTTGTAGAATACCCGGAAGCATCAAATTAATCCCATGCAAATAAATTTCCCGTAAATCCAAGAGCACCGGGCATTTCCGGAGAAAATGATTCACGTCTTCATCGTCATCTTTACAAAGGGGACAAACATACCGCCTATCAGGACCAACTATCATTTTATTTTTGTCGAACGTTTTTTGCCTGTTCTGGATTGGAAGAAAATTTGCCCTAAGCTGAATCCAACGACGTAGAATCATAGCCGGTAAGTAAAATTTAAAATAGACTTCCTCCCCAAAACTTGGTTTTGCCTGATTATAATGTTGTAGAGTTGTAGAATCAAAAACCAGCCCTTGCCAATGCTGAATTTCCTGACTCTCTAATATAAATCGTACCTGGCTTTCTAAATTTGTTGGTACATCACGAGAGCAAAGACCATTATTCCATAAATAAGGCATTCCTACTTTTTCTAGTAGTGATTTAATTTGGGATGGCCATGAGGTTTTTAAACCACATTTCAACATCTCTTCATATGCCGCTCTTACTAGTCTATCTTCATTACTCTTAGTTAACTTCGACCAGAATCTAAGCATTAAAATATACCTACGTAGCTTTAAAGAAAACAGGCCCATATCACCTTTCAGAATCTGTGAATGAGTTGTCTGATGTAGACCAAACACTCTTTTATAATACTGGAGCTGAAGGGACTCCAGTTGCTGCACCGTTTCTCCACCCCATATCTCTGCTCCATATTCTATCACGGGTAAAATTTTTGTGTTAAATATGTATATGCTTTCTGTAACCCTAAAGAGATTAGATATTAACACATTGCAATTTGCATTCTCTTGACCAACCGATATCGGAGGCGCAGAGAAAAAGGAAGACAGAGCCAAAATATCGTTTGCACAATTAGCGTAATAAGAGATTACATCGCAGCCCATAGGTCTAAAGGAAAATTCAGCCCAAACATATACCGAGCATTTTGTCCTAAGAAATCAAACTTCAGCAAAACAGGACGTTTTTCGCTTCTTTGCAAAAAATAGGAGGTGTTTTTGGTACGCCAAGCGTACCAGTATAGCATGTAATATATGTTCCCAGAAAATACGATAGATTTCATAATGAAAAATCTCAGTTATGTGTGAGCTTAATCTTATGTTATTTACCTTGTCGGCTGGAATGCGTTTGGTGGATTTTTTATTTTTGACCCACACCAGGGGGCGAGCTTTGTTAGAAAGAAAATTTGGAGGATTGATTTATTTTTTATCGCTAGAGTCGTTTGGTTGAAAGTCGTGGGTTTGCTTTTACTGACTACACTTTGTTTGTTCTTTGGGCTTATTGTTGGGGTCTGATATTTCCTTAATTCTAATTTGTCATTCTAATTTTTATGAGGTCATTATTGTTATTATTAGGGTTTGTATAGACTTAGCTATGTAAGTTGAGTATTTAGAAACTGATTTTTGCTGGGTTTTGTCTTCGAGTAGGTTGAGTTTTGCACGATTTGAATTTTATTATTGCTAATTTTGGCTGAGATTTGATCACGACTTCATTCCATTTTTTTTTCAAAATATTTGAAACTAGTTGGGTTTTCTGAATTCTTATAGCTTTCACAATAGCGTTCAGGTGAATACAAAAAAAAAAAAAAAATGAGATTTCGTTACGGTTGAAAGTCAGATTTTGTTGGCATTGTGTTTTTTGTTAGATTATGTCAACGAATGACAAAAAGTGAAATTTCGTTTAAAAGCTGTGATTCCCGAGAAACAAAGGAAAAAAAACAACAAATTATCAAATAGTTAAGCAATAGTCAGCGGTTGTTGCCAATACATTCGGTATGACATTAAATTAGTCATAATTTAATGACATTAAATTAGTTGATCAATTAATTTAAGTTAGTACCCCAAACCTGAAAATTATATTTTTGTATCCAAATTTAGCAGGTCCATTTTTGTTCAAGTGTGTCTTCATGCATGGTTTCTTGTAACAGAAGGATGACTTTGTAGATTTATTTCGAAAAAAGAGTGGGAATTTACTGTCATTGTTCATTAAGATTTTGTAGTAAATAAACTTACAGTAACACTTCTAATTACAATTCTAAAATAAACTAAAAACATAAATTTCGCTTGTACTTTATTTTATCTTATCGTATGTTACTTATTCAATGCGACTTTTTGCAGTAACGCATTTCTTAAGGGCAATAGACTTCATAAAAATACAGCTTCCATTTATGCTCGCTAATAGTTTAGATTTGGCCTTTTTTTCTGGCATCAGAAAAGCATTCTTTAAATTTAGTATCTAACCTTTTTCAATCTAAGACACATCTACATTGTTCAATTAAGTTTGCTAAAACACAATACAGTCAATCAACAGAACACAACAGAATGCAAAATACTGTAATAAAGCAGTAATTCCGCTGTAGGTTTTTATTTGATTTATCATACTGGACTCGTTAAAAAATCAACTATTGTCATTCAGATGTGAGTTTCTCTCGTTTTACTATTTGTGTTTTTCTATTGGATTTTGTTTTTTCTCTTTTTTTGGTGATATGCACCCTAAATTCTTGAACTTTTATTCTTATTTGTATAAAAAAGTTATTTGTTTTTCAATTCAAGATTCATTGCGTTATTAAAAAAATTTTCCCGTTTTCGTAATTTTCTGTTAATTTTAATTTTTAGGAAAGGCAATGTAGTCTGAAAAATTATTTACTTAATCCAATTAATACTAAGTTTCAAAATTAATTGAATTCAAATTAAATGTGCATAGCCTCTCATGAAAAATCAAAACTTGCTAAATATTACTTCGCTCATTTTTTAAACCGATTGGACTTGAAATATTTAATCTGCACCGATGTGCACCAAAGGCATTTCCTATTTATAAGCAATTTTCGATAATAACGCCAACTTACTTATCAAACAGTTCGTGGTAACGAACTGTAGTAAGGAGCGACCCGGCTCAATAGTAACCAAAACTGTAAAAAATGGAATTTTGATACCAATAGCTACATCAAAAGAATCGCATTTTAATGCCGGTTTTAAATATATAAGTTTCATCAAGTTTAGTCTTACCCATCAAAAGTTACGAGCCTGAGAAAATTTGCGTTATTTTAGAAAATAGGGGGAAACGCCCCCTAAAAGTCATAGAATCTTAACGAAAATCACACCATCAGATTCAGCGTATCAGAAAACCCTACTGTAGAAGTTTCGAGCTTCTATCTACAAAAATGTGGAATTTTGCATTTTTTGCCAGAAGGCAGATTCGACCCAGTTGTCCTAGAATGTTGCAAGAGGGCTCATTCTAACGGAAATGAAAAGTTTTAGTGCCCTTTTTAAGTGACCAAAAAAATTGGAAGGCACCTAGGCCCCCTCCCACGCTAATTATTTTCCCAAAGTCAACGGATCAAAATTCTGAGATAGCCATTTTAGTCAGCGTAGTCGAAAAACCTTATAACTATGTCTTTGGGGACGACTTACTCCCCCACAGTCCCCGTGGGAGGGGCAACAAGTTACAAACTTTGACCTGTGCTTACATATAGTAATGGTTATTGGGAAGTATACAGGCGTTTTCAGGAGGATTTTTTTGGTTTGGGGGAGGGGTTGAGAAGAGGGGGATATGCTGGGGGAACTTTTCTTCGAGAATTTGTAATGGGAGAAGAAAATTTCCATGAAGGGAGAGCAGGATTTACTAGCATTATTTAAAAAAAAACAATTAAAAAATAAAAGTGAAAAAGCTTTTTCAGCTGGAAGTAAGGAACAGCAATAAAACTTAAAACAAACAGAAATTATTACCCATATGAGGGGCTCACCTCCTTCTAATACCTCGCTCTTTACGCTAAAGTATTTTCGGTAATTACAACTACTTATTCTACGGCTTTTGTGATTCAGGGGGTCATTCTTAATGAATTGGGATAAAATTTAAGCTTTAGTGTAAAGAGCGAGGTACTGACGATGGGGTGAATCCCCTCATATAGGTAATAAAAACATGAGAATACAAAAGTTCTTTACGTAAGCTAATTTATAAGTTACGTAAATCTTTTACCAATAAAAAGATTCGTAAAAAATTAAAAGTTCTAGTTGCCTTTTTAATTAACCAAAAAAATCGGGGGGCAACTAGGCTTCGTCCCCCGCTCTTTTGTTCTCAAAATCATTCGATCAAAATTATGAGAAAGCCATTGAGCCAAAAAAAAAAAAAAATATGCAAATTTCGTTTTGATTATTCCTCTGCGGAGAGCCAAAATCAAAACATGCATTGATTCAAAAACGTTCAGAAATTAAATAAAAAAAACAAGTTTTTTCAACTGAAAGTAAGGAGTGACATCAAAACTTAAAACGCACAGAAATTACTTCGTATATGAAAGAGGCTGCTTCCTCATCAACGCCCCGCTCTTTACGCTAAAGTTTTTTACTGTTTTAGAAAGAAGAATTGAGAGAAAGAGTCAAACTTTAGCGTAAAGAGCGGGGCGTTGATGAGGAAGCAGCCTCTTTCATATACGAAGTAATTTTTCTGCGTTTTAAGTTTTGATGTCACTCCTTACTTTCAGTTGAAAAAACTTGTTTTTTTTTATTTAATTTTCATAAGTCCAAAATGGAGCTTCGAGTTCACTTGAGAGTTGCGCTCAGAAGCTCTGTGAGTGTGATCGAGCGTTTGCACACTGTATCAAACACTATCCAAGTGCTCACAAGGAGACCTCATGCCTGACAAGTTAATGCGAAACGTTTAGGAAACATTATCACTCTTTTCACACAACTGAAGAGCTTGGTTACGAAAAAGATTTTGTTAAGTTATATTATTTGTTTTCAGCACTCCTGATATTTTTGTCAAAATTCTGTATAGGGGACTTTTACTATCTTTGAAATAGTTGAGTGAGGTGAATGACGATTTCTGGAATGGATCCAGAGCCCCAATAATACCCCGACAAGCTCTTTTGAAAGAATCTACATTCACTCCATTGCTTTCCAAATGGCAATAACCTTTGATTACTTTTGACAATATTTGTGTTATAAAACTGGAAGCGTCAAAAATAGATTTGCAGCCGAAACGAGGCCCGAAAAATTTAATAAGGCTCATTACGTTTGCTAAATCCTAGGGCACAAAGTTTTTAAGAATTCTTAAACCATTTCTTAGATTTGAAAAAAGCCCTGAATTCTATAAGGCAGTATATTTAAAACCTAAGGCCAGAAAAATGAGACTATAAAACAAAAGTTAAGGTAATTTCTTTCTGTCAAAGCTAAGAAAGGTCTGATACCTATCGATGCAAACTTCTAAGTCTCCAAAATAAGGAAAGATTAGAGATAGTAGCTTTGCAACATCTTACCAAGATATATCTTAGCCCATAGATTCGTTAAGAAACTTTAACTAACCTGCCTTGACCACTCTTTAAGAAAACATAAGGCCCCCCAACCTGAAATTTAGCAGTATTCTTTTGCTAATACTTTGTATAAAAAAAGTTTTTGTTACGGTCAAAAATTTTTTCTCACAATTTAGTTTAAAAAATAACGATTTGTAATGACAGTGCTTTTTAACAGCAATCTCTGTTTTTTTTTATCTATATATATAAAAATAAGTTGTCTGTGTGTGGATCTGTGGATCTGTGGATCAGGTGACGTCACACTAAATTATTTCACACTAATACAAAAGAAAAAAAAACTAAAAAAGGTAAAAACTACAAAAAAAAACTAAAAAGAAAAAAAACTAAAAAAGCTAAAAAACTAAAAAAAACTAAAAAAAGGTAAAAATCTAATAACTAAAAAAAAACTGAAAAAAATAAAAAAAGGCAAAAACTACAAAAAAAATAAAAACTAATAAAAAACTAAAAAAGCTAAAAAACTAAAAAAACTAAAAAAAACTAAAAAAAGGTAAAAAAATAAAAAAAACTAAAAACTAAAAAAGAAAAAAACTAAAAAAAGGAAAAAAATGAAAAATAAAAGAGAAAAAGAAAACTAAAAAAATATGAATAAATATATATAAAAATAAGTTGTTTGTGGGTTATGTCTGTCTGTCTGTCTGTCGAGTGACGTCGTGTTTGTCCGCATATGACGTCTGAATTATTTCACACTAATACAAAAGAAGAAAAAAAACTAAAAAAGGTAAAAACTACAAAAAAAACTAAAAAGAAAAAAAACTAAAAAAGCTAAAAAACTAAAAAAAACTAAAAAAAGGTTAAAAAACTAAAAACTAAAAAAAACTGAAAAAATTAAAAAAAGGCAAAAACTAAAAAAAAAACTAAAAACTAATAAAAAACTAAAAAAGCTAAAAAACTAAAAAAACTAAAAAAACTAAAAAAAGGTAAAAAACAAAAAAAAACTAAAAACTAAAAAAGAAAAAACTAAAAAAAAGGAAAAAACTGAAAAATAAGAGAAAAAGAAAACTAAAAAAATATTAATAAATATAAAAAATATAAATATAAATATAATATAAATTAGCAATCAACAAAGCACCGAGACACAAATGACGACCGGGACACAGGGAGTATAAATGACGACCAGGACATAAGTAAAAAAAAAACTAAAAAAACTAAAAAAATGGTAAAAACTACAAAAAAACTAAAAACTAATAAAAAAACTAAAAAATCTAAAAATCTAAATAAACTAAAAAAGAAAAAAAAGAAAAAAGGAAAAAAATAAAGGAGAAAAACAAAACTAAAAAACGAATGTATATACAGACCGGGACACCGGGATACAAATGACGACCGGGACACAGGGAATATAAATGACGACCGGGACACAGGGACACAACTACAATGGGGACGCCGGGGGGCACAGGGGGATATAAATGACGACCGGGACACCGGGACACAAGGAATATAAATGACGCCCGGGACACTCAAAGAGAAATCACAGACTGGAACACCGGGACACAAATGACGACCGGGACACAGGGAATATAAATGACGACCGTTACACAGGGACATAACTACAAAGGGGACGCCGGGGTGCACAGGGGGATATATAAATGACGATGGCGACTCAGGGAATGGTCGATTAGCAATCACCATCAACAAAGCTCAAGGGCAATCATTAGAATCATGAGGTATAGATCTGAATACGGATTGTTTTCCCATGGACCATTATATGTTGCATGTTCAAGAGTCGGTAAACCTGAAAATCTATTTATATGCACAGACAATGGGACAGCAAAGAATGTTGTATATTCGCAAGTTTTACGTAGTTAAAAACATATATATATATATATATATATATATATATATATATATATATATATATATATATATATATATATATATATCTATCTATATTCACAGGTGGGACATAGGGACACAACTACAATGGCGCGTAACTAATATGGCACGTTACGACTTACGCGCGCGGGGGGGCTTGGGGGGGGCGCGAAGCGCCCCCACCAACTAGGTGTTGGGGTGGCACGAAGCGCCACCCCAACAGCTAGTATATAATAAAAGAAACAAAAGAACCATTGCATCACAACGAATTCATATAATGAAAAAAAGGTACCCTGAATCTGACTTTGCTTAGCACCTCAGGTCGGCTATCTTGGATCCTCAAAGAAGAAACAATCTAAAAAGGGTTTTTGATCAATAATCATACATTTTCTGCCATGTCATTACACATTCTCTGCGATGCCTGACCAGTGCAGGAAAAGTGGTATAAAAAGGACGATCAACATGCATAGAGTGTAATATGTTTTGATGTGTCGAAGAATTTTCGTTCTGTGAACAAATAACTTGAAGCTCTGCTATGCTACTGGGATGCTACTATGCTACTATGCTACTATGCTACTATATGCTACTATATATGCTACTATATGGTACTGTGCTACTATATGCTACTATATATGCTACTATATGCTACTATGCTACTATATGCTACTATATATGCTACTATATGCTACTATATATGCTACTATATGCTACTATGCTACTATATGCTACTATATATGCTACTATATGCTACTATATATGCTACTATATGCTACTATGCTACTATATGCTACTATATATGCTACTATATGCTACTATGCTACTATAACTTGGATATCAAACAGTTCGTGGTAACGAACTGTAGTTAGTAACCAAAAATCTAAAAAACAAATTTTGATACCAATAGCTACATAAAAAAAATTGCATTTTAATGTTGATTTCAAATATAAAAGTTCCATCAAGTTTATCTTACCCATCAAAAGTTACGAGCCTGAGAAAATTTGCCTTATTTTAGAAAATAGCGGGGAAACATCCCCTAAAAGTCATAGAACCTTAACAAATCACACCCAGATTCAACATATCACAGAACCCTACTGTACAAGTTTCGAGCTCCTATGTACAAAAATGTGGAATTTTGTATTGTTTGGCAGAAGCCAGATCACGAATGCGTGTTTGTTTGTTTTTTTGTTTGTTTGTTTTTTCGTTTTTTTCCCCAGGGGTGATCGTGTCGACCCAGTTGTCCTAGAATGTTGCGAGAGGGCTCATTCTAACGGAAATGAAAAGTTCTAGTGCCCTTTTTAAGTGACTTTTTAAGTGACCGAAAAATATGGAGGGCACCTAGGCCCCGTCCAACGCTAATTATTTTCCCGAAGTCGCCGGATCAAAATTCTGAGATAGCCTATATTCAGCATAGTCGAAAAACTTTATAAATATATCTTTGGTGACGACTTTGGGGACCACAGTCCCCGTACACAATCTCCGGAGGGGCTACAAGTTACAAACTTTGACCAGTGCTTACTTATAGTAATGTTTAATGGGAAGTGTACAGACGTTTTCAGGGGGATTTTCGGGTTGGGGGAGGGGTTGAGAAGAGGGAGATATGTGGGGGAGAACTTTTCATTGAGGAATTTGTCATGGGGGAAGAAAATTCCCCATGAGCGCAGGATTTTCTCGCATTTCTAAAAAAACAATAAAAAATTAAATATAAAAAAGTTTTTTTCAACTGAAAGTAAGGAGCAGCATTAAAACTTAAAACAAATAGAAATTATTACGCATTTGAGGGATTCACCTCTTCCTAATACCTCGCTCTTTACGCTAAAGTATTTTTAATAATTTCGAATATTTATTCTACGACCTTTGTGATTCAGGGGTTATTCTTAAGGAATTGCGAAAAAATATAAGCTTTAGCATAAAGAGCGAGATACTGACGAGGGGGTTGATCCCCCTCATATACGTAATAAAAACATGCGAATGCAGGAAGTTCGTTGCGTAAGCTAATTCGTAAGTTACGTATATCTTTTACTGGTAAAAACGTTCGTAAAAAATTAAAAGTTCTAGTTGCCTTTTTAAGTAATCAAAAAATTGGAGGGCAACTAGGCCTCCTCCCCCGCTCCTTTTTTTCTCAAACTCATTGGATCGAAACTATGAGGAAGCCATTTAGCCAAAAAAAAAAAATATCCAAATTTCGTTGTAATTATTCATATATGGAGAGCCAAAATCAAAACATGAATGTTTTCAAAAATGTTCAGAAATTAAATAATAAAAACAAGATTTTTTAACTGAAAGTAAGGAGCGATATTAGAACTTAAAACGAACGAAAATTACTTCGTATATGAAAGGGGCTGTTCCCTCCTTAACGCTCCACTCTTTACGCTAAAGTTTTTTACTGTTTTAAAAAGTAGATTAAAGAGAAAGAGTCAAACTTTAGCGTAAAGAGCGGGGCGTTGAGGAGGGAGCAGCCCCTTTCATATACGAATTATTTTTTTTCGTTTTAAATGTCACTCCTTACTTCCAGTTAAAAAAAACTTTTTTTTAATACTACATAACTTGAAGCTCCACTATGCTATTTGGATAATTATTGCTACTTGGATATATTGTGTCTTTAAAACAAGAAAAGGGGTGAGAATTCTCGATGTTAATTCCCTTAAGGGTTCTTATTTATATTAGTCAAGACCAAGACAAGCTAAAAATGAACTTTGTAGTCCGAGTCCAAATCTTTCATCTAAGGTTTGAAGAATGAGCACACATGAAATTTTTTTCCCTATTTTTTGGAACGTTCACGCGCAAAATACAAATTTTAAATTCTCCTTGGAGTGGGTGGAGATTTTAGTGTCCGCATTTTTTCTAGGAAAACGATGGGCTAACTTGACCATCTTGGGAAAAACGAGCAATTGAACTATTTAAATTAATATTTGATTTTTGATGTTTTTGAAAATTCTTTAATAGGTGGTGTGCAGAGGGGGGAGGGCATAACTTCTTATACACTTTACAGATCTCTACGTTTTAAAGTGGTCAGGAATACGAAACTCAAGCATTTGCAGGGTATTTTCAATAAATAGAGAAAAATAGTATCAATGTTAAGAATTCTGCCTTCTAAAATTATTCTTCAAACTACTGAATAATGAAAATTACTTGAAAATAATAAATCAAAATGTAATTTCAGCTCCTCAATTTAACAGCCTATGTTTCGTTTCCATAGTTTTTTAAAACAATTATAGTGAATTCAAGTTCAGTGTAGCGGTTCAGCAGCTATATAAAACCAGGTGCACATAAAAAACGCACTTCTTTGTGGACATTTAATCATTCTTTCGTGAATTGCGCAACATTTCAAATCGGTTGAGCTACAAAAATTATCCATAAGAGAACACCCATCCAAAATCAGACAGATCAAAACAGCAAAAAGAACCCTTACAAGTTTTTTAATAGATCTTATATCAGTGTAGTTATTTCTAGAGTATCTCACTAGTCACGCTTAATGTTTATAATTTTATATTAAATACATATATTCGTTACTTGTTGTGCAATGACTCTAATTGGTCAAGATGTATAGGCGTAATTAGCTTAACAGCCACAGACAGTGAGCCCCGAAGGCTGCCAGGTTACCAAATAACTACTAAACACACTGAGGTATTCCGCAGCAGATTTTGAAGTGATTGAGTGACAATGTCAATTCCCTTAATTGAAAGTGAGCTTGCTGGAACTTGGGGAATGGGAGAAACTGAGGAGTTTATTCGAGGAATTAGAAGATGGGATAAAGTAATTGGATATGGTGTAAAAATTGCAATCGTAGTCATACAGCTTCTTCGTAAGTTATTTTAATTGAATGATTCGCCACAAATCCTTATAAGGACTGCATTGAAAAAAAAAATATTCAGGAAGGTCGTGTTTTACCTGCTTGAAAAGTGGTAATTAATAAAGTTTTTATGGTAAAATTCTAGTCCATTGACTTCTTGCTATCTTGGAAAGTTGTTGGGCTAGAGAATTGAAACTTTCAGGGATGTGTCTACAGGCTAAAGTATATCCCGGGAAGTTATTTTGAGATCCCTAACTATACCCCTTCCCCCTCCTCTATATAACGCAGTTTTTTGTGCATTACAGCTTATATTTTGGTCAAATTTGATCCTATATTAGATATATTAGATCCTATATTATTAATTATTATCAACAATTATTAATAATTATTAATAATATATTACCAATATTTAAAAAAGTGGCAAAGAATCTAGGAAATGGATTTATAGCGTAGGTTAGGCCGTAGAAAGATGTTTTTGCATTTCCATTTCCAACTTCTTTTTTCTTCTCCTTTAGAAGAATAAACCCTTATGCCTCCAATTATTTTTTTTTTAATTGTATGAATCAGTTGATCCTGCCTGAAGACTTTCTGAGAAGAAAACAGTATATGGTATTATTTATTGTTTTCTTCATATTGTTTCCATTTAGTGACAATGCCAATAAACAAAAGAGCTGTACCTATGAATTTCTCATTCACCACTCTTTCCAACTATGCTATTCTCTATTGTGATAATTGCCCCTTTATACCCTAATGGGACCTGGCCTAGCTTTTGCCTATGTAAGAAAGTGGAAAAAAATATGGGTTACAATGAAAGTAACCCTGAAAACATGATTAATAGGAACTCACCATTATGGAGTTATTCCGGCCCAAATATTCCTGTATTTACATATATAGAATTGCAATCCTTTCCGTTTTCGTTGATTGGATTTTTGAAATCGCGAATCTGTAATAGTTTAGAAACAAATTTGGGCTATATATTTGCACATTAGGGGGATGGGGGTAAAGCATAGCTTATATTTAATATGTAAACTAATTATTGCTGTATTTAATATATGCTATGCTCCCCCCCCCCCTAATGTGCAAATATATAATAACTCCATAACGGTGAGTTTACGGTAGTTTTGCAAGAGAGAAAATATGTTCAAAGTCATAATGCATCTATTAACAATAGTTTCATGACCCAAAACAATTGTTCAGGTAATATCAACATTGACCGGAATTTTTTGTGTATTATAAAGCAAGAAATGTGAAAATTAATTACCACTTAAAAATTTTTGAGTATAGTCCAGTGGTTGCTTTAAGGCAGAGGAACATGTGTTGTGTTTATTCTATTGTTTTATTGTATACTATCCTAGAGTTTTGTTCTAATTGGGGGGGGGGGGGTGAAAAACATTTTCCGAAAATACCTATCTTAACTTCAAAATAAAATAATAATTTGATTTCTCCTTAAGATCTGGTTCCCTCTAACTTCATACTTCGCAATATGATTGTTTTGATGAATTTGATATTTTTGTTTTTCTTCAAAGTAAGGATATATCTTTCTGAGACCTTTCAAGCTGCACAATATATGCATTGGTAATTGTACAGAATGTTTCCTATCCTATATTAACCTAAGTGTTCCACCATACACCTCCACGTTTAGCACTGTTTTGGATTATAAAGAATATGAAAATTACGCCCCAACCCCACTTCCCTGACATGACGAGAAATAGCTGATTCATAATAGAAAATCATGTACATTAAAAAACAACGACAACAACAACAACAAGAAAATCAGCATAGTTTTGCACATAGTTCAGGGCTCATTTTGGCCCAATCCAGGGGAGGGGATGGGCAATCTTTTTCACGGTAGCAACCATTTTATTTATTATAACGATGTTAAATATGGAACCGAATAGTAGGCTACCATCTTATGCTATGACAATGCTTAGTTCAGAATAAGAAACTTTCTGCATAATTACCCATGTTGCAACTGCAAATTTCTCTTAAGACTCTTTTTAGGGCCGTAGTAAATTCCTGGGAGTTTCACTGACATTCCTGTCAGAGCCATTACTTGTGTTGGTGGTACCAGGAACCAAATTTATTAGAGTGCCTCCCTTCTGAACCAATTATAAGCAAAGAAAGCCGAATCAAAGTAAAAATTTGACGAAAGTGGGCAACCCCCCAGCCATGGCACACCCCAGCTATGGCGCTGAGGTAGCTGCCCTGTTTGCCCCCTCCCATTGAATGGCTCAAATTTCTGCTTTCATCGAAAAAAAAAACGATAATAAAAAATATGTTGTATGATCATATAAGTTGGTGATCATATCCAAATATTGTCTTCCCTACCGTGACAATTGCAACTTATTGGGTCACTTTCAGTATAAATATGTCTCTATTCCCCTCCCAGTAATGCGTGCATTTAGCCCTGGGCTATTTACAGAAGTAACTGATTTAGTTAGTTCAAATTATTTTGATAATTTATTTCTCATCAACAGTTAGTTCATAATTACAAATAAAGCCAATTTGAAGGTAATTTCTAAAACTACCCTTGTACGGTAACACAAGAGAAGTGCGAAAACACGGGGATTAAAATCAGAAGAAGGGAATGGAAGAAATGCTCATGAAAAAAGAAGGAAATGTAAATGTTTCGGCGCTAAAACAAAACAGACAAACCTCGAAAAAACAAACAAAGGGAAAAATCGCCTCTTCACTTGAACAATAGAAGTCACCTGTTTATTGTTGAAGTAAGAACGTGATTTTTATTTTTTTTTTTATTATTATTTCTTTTTCCGAGATTTTTTTTCATTCTTTTCGCACCGTGGAAGTCTGAGTGGAGTTTTCGACTGAAATATTAATATTTATTCCTTTTGTTTTTACTAGATGAAAACCCCCATGCTTTCTAATGAGTTTTTGCATTTGCAATTTGAAAAAAGATGAAAACTAACAAACAGTTTCGTATAGCCTTAGGATAAGCCCAAATATTAAGAGAGGGGGACTGGCACGGTGCTAACTGGTATTAACTCTACCACTAGAATAAAAAGACATATCCTCAATTTATGTTCCGAGTTTACAGTTTCAGAAGTAAGAATTTTTTCAGGGAGTGGGGATAACACCATTCTTAGTCTTATGAATACGGATAAGATGGATGTAGGAGATGGAAAATACTTTTTTAGGCCTTAAATTGGGTATAGATCTCATCTTTTTTTTCAGAAGAGGGGTAGAACCAGGAGAGAGAGAGAGAGAGAAAAAGGAAGAAATAGGCAAATGATATAGAAAGTACAAGTTGTTTTCAAAGAACTTGAAGTTATCTACCATTTTTCGAGGGTCAAGGCCAAGGCCGTATCCAGAAGGATAAGAGGGTTTGACCCCCCCCGAAATTTTTTATTGAAACCTATAAACGTAATAAAATTGAATATAAACATATTTTGATGCCTTTTTAAGAAAAACTTCGTAACCCCATCCCCCCAAAAACAATATCCTTTTGTGCACCTCCTCCCCCGAAAAAGTCATGGATAAGACCCTAGCTAAGGTTTTAGATCCCCTCGCACTTATATATTATAGCCACTGAGGTATATTGAAGCCCAGAAGCTGATCATTATTAGTAATTTATAATTATGTGTTAATAATCTGTGATTGATTGTGTTCATCCCAAAAGCCTTATGGAAAATCCCAACTCCTACTGTTGTTCTTATTTAGGGAATAGAGATGGCTAATCTTTTAAACACGTCTATTTATTACAAGCACAAAAAGGGAAAATCATATTATTTTTTCTTGTTCTGGGATGAAAAAAGAGCTAACGATCAATGTTCAGTTATGACAATTGATGTTTTTAGTGGCGGTTGAAAAGAAAGGAATGGAGTAGATTTAAACCCCTTTAGATTTAGATTTTGACAAATTAGCATAATTTTTAAGTTAAATTAAGGAATGATAAGAAACCTGATCTAATCGTAAAAGTACAGATAATCATGATAAATAAATAATAATAAACAATAATTATAATTTAATATGATAAAAAACAATAAATTTAATATGAATAAATATAATATAAATAAATAAAATGAAATTAAATAATAATAAATAAGTGTTTATCACCGCTCGTCAGAGATAATTATTTCAAGTGACAAGACATCTTCCACATTTTTTTAATGATTTCGTTCAACTTCATGCGATTCAATACGTGACTTAGGCGCTTTTCCCTGCTCCCCTCCCTCGCATGGGATGGCTTTTATTAAGGCTACTGAACCTGTTGAGGTTTCATCAGGCTATCCTAGACCTACTTTATGTTGGCTTGATCTTGACTAAATCAAACAGTTTGTGGTAACGAAATGTAAGTAGTAGTAATGTGGCTCAATAGACTGAAACTCCAAAAAAACAGAGTTTTTACAACAGTAGATACATTAAAAGAACTGAATTCTTATGCTGATTAATTAGCGCATACCCCAGAGATGGTTATTTATCCCATGAGAGAACATGATTACGATTTAGTGGGTGATGTGAATGGCCAAGAGATTAAGTCAATATTTAAGAATTTAAAAGGTGGTACTGCTGCGGGTGTTGATGGTATACCAATATTGTTATTTAAGAATTTTCTTTCCATTTTGATACCGATAATTGTTCTTCTTTGTAATAAGGTGTTAAGGTCAGGGCAATGGCCAAGCGCTTGGAAGACATCATTGTTTATACCACTTTTTAAGAGAGGAAACCCGAAGGCTCATGAAAATTATCGTTTAATAGCACTTGTCCCTGCTTTAAGTAAGGTTTTGGAGAAAATATTAGATACCAGGCTTTCCAATTGGTTAAATACAAATAATTTAATACATGAAGAACAAGGAGGTTTCAGGACAGGGTATGGGACGACAGATAGTGTGTTTATTTTAAAGGCATTAATAGATAAATATGGAAAGGGTAAAACTTGTCTTTATGTGGGATTTCTGGATCTCCATAAGGCTTTTGATAGTGTCGACAGAGAGTTATTGAAGGATGCCATGCTAAATATTGGCCTTCCCCATTCATTTGTTAGATTGATAGTGAGCATGTATACTTGTGTGAGTGGAATCATTCAAGTTGGTAATAGGTTTTCGAAGCTTTTTGATATTAAGCGGGGAGTAAAACAGGGCAGCACCCTTTCACCTAAGTTGTTTAATATTTTTATTAATGATGTTGTTAATTTTCTAGAGAATAGATGGGCTCCGAAAGTTAGCCTAGGGACTCAAAAACTATCTCTCTTATTATTTGCAGATGATATTGCTTTGGTGGCTAATAAACCGCAAGATCTACAGACTCTTTTGAATCTCATAGATGAATATTTGCATATAAAAAAGTTAAGGCTGAATACTGAAAAGAGCGAAGTTGTTATTTTTAAAAAAAGGAAGGTTGGGGACGATGAAAAATATACGTTTAAATTTAATAATAAGGAACTATTTATAAGTAAAAGAATAAAATATTTAGGCTTTATCTCATCGGAAATTGGAAGCCTAAGGAGTCATGTTGATGAAATAATTAAGAGAGGTAGGGTGGCCATGTCTGCTATATTTAGAAACCCGACGATAATGGGGATCAAAAACCTAAAAATGCATAAAAGAATATTTAACACAAAAATTTTACCCGTAATAGAATATGGAGCAGAGATATGGGGTGGAGAAACGGTGCAGCAACTGGAGTCCCTTCAGCTCCAGTATTATAAAAGAGTGTTTGGTTTACATCAGACAACTCATTCACAGATTCTGAAAGGTGATATGGGCCTGTTTTCTTTAAAGCTACGTAGGTATATTTTAATGCTTAGATTCTGGTTGAAGTTAACTAAGAGTAATGAAGATAGACTAGTAAGAGTGGCATATGAAGAGATGTTGAAATGTGGTTTAAAAACCTCGTGGCCATCCCAAATTAAATCATTACTAGAAAAAGTAGGAATGCCTTATTTATGGAATAATGGTCTTTGCTCTCGCGATGTACCAGCAAATTTAGAAAGCCAGGTACGATTTATATTAGAGAGTCAGGAAATTCAGCATTGGCAAGGGCTGGTTCTTGATTCTACAACCCTACAACATTATAATCAGGCAAAACCTAGTTTTGGGGAGGAAGTTTATTTTAAACTTAATTTACCGGCTATGATTCTACGTCGTTGGATTCAGCTTAGGGCAAATTGTCTTCCAATCCAGAACAGGCAAAAAACGTTCGACAAAAATAAAATGATAGTTGGTCCTGATAGGCGGTATCTTTGTCCTCTTTGTAAAGATGATGATGAAAACTTGGATCATTTTCTCCGGAAATGCCCGGTGCTCTTGGATTTACGGGAAATTTATTTGCATGGGATTAATTTGATGCTTCCGGGTATTCTACAAAATAGTAACCCAACCACAATATTTCGAGTGGGAGTATATATAGAAAAATCTTTAATAAGAAGAAAAAGTTTTATATGATTAATTTCTTTTGTAGTTAGATTTGGTACTTTTTGCGTTTAATTCTGTTTTTTGTGCGTGTTCGTACTGTTGTTAATTTCCTTGCTTGTTTGTTATTTATTTATATGTTGTGTGTATATGGCCCACGGGTTTTTGAAATACACTTATCTATCTATCTATCTATTCTATGACTTTTAGGGGATATTTCCCCCTATTTTCTAAAATAATACAAATTTTCTTAGGCTCGTAACTTTTGATGGGTAAGACCAAACTTGATTAAACTTATATACTTAAAATCAACATTAAAATGCGATTCTTTTGAAGTAACTATTGGTGTCAAAACTCCGTTTTTTAGAGTTTCGGTTACTATTGAGCCGGGTCGCTCCTTACTATACAGTTCGTTATCACGAACTGTTTGAAAATGACGCACTTCTCTAAGCTTTTGTCCAGCGTGTGGTGGTAATTATTGATTAGAATTAAAAGAAAGGTTTAAAGGCTTAGGATGAGAATTTGAAAATAAAATAATAATTATTAGAACAAATCCGCTTTTTACAGGGGGAGGAGGTTCTTCTTAAATGTGTTAGAACTCTTAGTGTTATGAATAACATAAAGATAAAGGAAATATAAAAGCCTCTGCTAGTCTATAAAAGATGATTGATAGGGTGCAGTTTTCGTGTGAGATTTTATGCAGAAAAAAAAAATATTCTATATAAGTTCCAACATGATAAAACAATTATTAAGAAGGGGAATACACAACACAATTCTCTTTTGCACCTGCATGGAAGCTGATATCTTTAAGAAAAGATGGAGAACGGTTTTCTTTCAAGTAGAAAAGCTCTGCACGAGAAAATAAAAATTGAGTGGCGACAAGATTTACCTGGAACAGATGGCGCTATCAATGAAACGGAGGAGGAAAACTACTTTCTATACCATACACTACCAGACAAAATCGTATTCTATTGTAAGAAGATAATTTTGAATCATTAAATAATCAAAAAAATCTAGCCAATTAGGTTTTCTGATATGCTGACTGATAGTGTGGTGCTCATAAGGATCGCCTGCTTTTTGGAGGTGGTTCTCCCCCTTTTTCCAAAATCAGGCAAATTGTCTCTGGTGGGTGTATCTAAACTTCATGAATTTTTATATAAGCAGAATCATTACGTAAAGGCAATGCTTTTCATTTATGTATTATGCATCCAAATTTACTGTTTTTACTTTCACTTGCTATTAGCACAAGTTGATCCTTATATGCAGGTCGTTAACGGGAACTTTAAAGCAGGGGAAGTACACAAGGGTATAAAAAGAGAAAAAAGTCATTTGGCTGGTTTAGAAGAGTTTTCGTATTTTTCAATAGCCGTGCCAAAAACAAGTTTTGTTTGTGCTATTATTATGAGTAAAATAAGTTAGGGAGACATACGCACTTCTACATAAAAAAGAATAGTCAAAAGTAGGTTATTATGACCGGTTCTAATTGTAAATCTGGTTGAAAACTGCTATTTAGATAGCTAGATTTAACAATATGACTTAGATCTGAATAATTCTATGTAATCCCACCGATCCTAAAATATTTAGAATGATGTAAATTCGACCTCTCAGCAATCACTTTCTTATTGTTTCATGCTCGCTTAATTAGAAATATGATGTCTTCTTAATAACTCGAAGGTACTACTACTACTACTTACACCAACTCACCAGAGCACCAAGCCACCCGAGCCAACACAGCTACGTACGATCCTCGTCCATCCCAATCTATGAAAAGGCTCCCTCTTAATACCTTCCCAATTCTTATTTCCCTTAAACTTTTACTTATGAACTCTTCAAACCCTAGCCGAGGACGACCTGCTTTTTTCAGCCCTAGATGGTTGGCTGAAAAAGACAATCTTCCCTCATCCACAGAACTTGCACCTTTCTGCCATTATATCCCTAGAAAGGAGGATTGAACCACACTTTTCATACAACCTACTGTTTGAAATATAGTCAGTCAATCGGGTACCTAAAACAATTCGTAGGCAATTTTTTTGGAATACATCTTGCAAATCTTCTTCGTTTTTCGGAGAGCCCATGCTTCAAGGCCAATTTTATCACAGTAGCTTCCAATATTCTAATCCTGGTTTCCAGACTTATCTTCCAATTCTTCCAAACTTTTATAGACAGTGAAAAAACACCCTGGGCTTTTTCGATTCTACTTTTAACAGCTTCACAGCTTCTATCGTCCTTAGTGATAATGCTACCTAGGTAAGTGAAGCTGTCGACTTGATTAATCTTTTTCTTACCCATAGTCACTTTTTCATCTTAACTTATTCCCAGCCTTAGCGGCATAATCTTCTTAATATTAATTTCAAACCTATTCTAGTACCCCAAGCCCGCAAAACCTCTAAAAGTTCATTTACTTTGCTCACATTGCTAACGTTTTCATCTAGTATGCTTAAACCTTTAACATTAACTCAGTCCAAGAGAGTTTTCCTACGCCCATTTCATTCGGTTTTCTCCCGATGCCATGCTGTGCTCCTTAAGACAAACTCCAGCAAAATGATATATATATATATATATATATATATATATATATATATATATATATATATATATATATATATATATATATATATATATATATATATATATATACACATATATATGGATAGAACACAACCATGCCTAACTCCTGAGTTAATTCGAAACAAGCAACTGACCTCATTTCATACCTTAACCGCAGATGTGATATCCTTGTACATATCATTAATCACTTTAATTTGTTTGCATGGTTTGTCGTACAACGGTAAGAACTTTGCTAAGGCGAAAACAAGACCTATAAAACAATTTTGTACAAGAACTCAGGTGAATTCCCGCACTGTCTAATTTCTTCTGACAATTTCACTCCCTGGAAAATTCCCTCCCCATGGAAAATTTCCCCGTATCAAAACCCCAGGAAGAAAATTTGTCCCCCCCCCCACCCGAAAATTTATGCATGCATCCCAATAACAAATACTATGCGTAAACAATGGACAATTTTTTTACTTAAAGACCTTTCCCCTGGGGCTTCTGGGGCGGGGTGGGTCATGCTCTACCCAAAGGCATAGTTATTGCGCTTGTCAACTATGATGAACAAAATGGCTACCTAAAAATTTTGATCATACGATTTTGGGTCGCTCCTTACTTTTGTTACCACGACCTGTCTGAACTGCAATTTTCTCGAATTTTTCTTTTGGTTGTTATTACGTGTAAGAGGGAGTTGCCCCCTCCTCAGTACCTCGGTCTTTACGCTAAAATGTTTATGAATTTGTAAAAAGCTTATTATTCTAATTAAACGTTCCTTATGTGTCAGGAGTCATTCTTAAATAACTGGAACAAAAAGTCAATTATTAGCGTAAAGAGTGAGGTAGTGAGAAGGGGGCAACGTCCTTATATACGTAATGGTTCCTGTTCGTTTTAAGTTTTAATTTTTTCCTTACTTTCAGTTGGAAAAAACCATTGTTTTTTTAGTTTATTATCTCATAAAAATAAAAGTTAAGAAGCTGCTAAAGATAATACTGAATGCTAAGATTGGCCAAAAAAAAACACAAACAAATTATTGTTTATATTGGCTATTATTTAACAAAATTCTAACTTTAGTGTAAAGAGCGAGGTACTGATGAGGGAAAGAAACTCCCACATATATCTGTTATGAGAGGCTCGTCCCTCGCCAATAAGTCGCTCTTTACGCTAAAGTTCGGTTCCAATTTTCTAAGAATGCCCCCTTAATACCAAAAGCTGTTTAATTAGAATAAATAGCTCTTTTGAAATTACTGAAAATACTTCAGTGTAAAGAGCGAGATATTGACGAGGGGGTGAACCGACTCATATACGTAATAATTTCTGTTCGTTTTAAGTTTGATAGTGGCTCCTTACTTTCAGTTGAAAAAACTTCGTAATTTTTATTCACTTTCTGATTGTTTTTTAAATAATACTGGGGAATCTAAAATAGTAATGCAGGGAAATTAAATAATGCTTCATAAAAGATTATTTTCCCCCATGAAAAATTCCTTTTTGGAAAGATTTTCCCACTTAACCCTATCCTCGCGACCTTCCTCCTCCCATGAGAAAAAAAATCCCCTCGAAAATGATTGTATGCTTCCCAATAGTCAATACTATATGTAAACAATGCGCCAAGTTCATAACATGCAGCCCTTCTCCCGGGGATATATTTCCCAATAATCAATACCATATGTAAACAGTGCGCCAAGTTCATAGCTTGCAGCCCTTCCCCCGGGAACTTCGGGGGATTAAGTCGTCCTCAAAGACACAGTTATTAGATTTTTTGACTATGTTGAACAAAATGGCTATCTCAACATTTTGATTCGGTGACTTTTGGAAAAAATAAGCATAGGAGGGGACCTAATTGCCCTCCTATTTTTAGTCACTTAAAAAGGGCACTAGAACTTTTGATTTTTGTTTCGATCGCGACCTTTTAGGACCACTGGGTCGATGCGATCA
Source organism: Artemia franciscana (assembly GCF_032884065.1). Taxonomy (NCBI): domain Eukaryota; kingdom Metazoa; phylum Arthropoda; class Branchiopoda; order Anostraca; family Artemiidae; genus Artemia; species Artemia franciscana. Next base: position 12,011,142 of record NC_088876.1, read on the forward strand.
GCTATGGGAAAAAAGCAAACAACAAAAACACAAATAAACACGCATCTGTGATCTTTCTTCTGGCAAAAAATACAAAATTCCACATTTTGGCAGATAGGAGCTTGAAACCTCTACAGTAGGGTTCTCTGATTCGTTGAATCTAATTGTGTAATTTTCATTAAGATTTTATGACTTTTAGAGGGTCTTCTCTCCTTTTTTCGAAAATAAGGCACATTTTCTCAGGCTCGTAATGTTTGATGGGTTGGGCTAAACTTGATGAAGCGTATATATTAAAAATTAGCATAAAAATCAAATTCTTTTGATGTATCTATTCGTATCAAAATTCTGTTTTTTAGAGTTTTGGTTACTATTAAGCTTTATTTAAAGTTCGTTACCACGAACTGTTTGAAAACCTAATACGAAAACCAATTTTGGGAATTCCAAAAAAGTGCGATACAATCCCTGAAAATGATGTCAGATCAAAAGGAATATGTGCTATTGGAATCACCATGATCGAAAAAGCTGGGTTGGAGGATTACAGTCCAACCTCGAGCATAAGGAAAATTGCCGTTTTGTGTGGGAAGCGCTGGTGCGTCTCTGTTTCTTTTTTCTTTTTTCAAAGAGTTGTAAGTGTAAACAGTTGTAAACAACTGCAAGTAAGGAGCTGCTACCAGGGTTACCACCCCTAGTGATTTATTACTATTTCTAGTGAGTGTTTATATTGCCTAAGCCAAAAAATCACTGAATGAGCACATAAATCAGTAGATTATTGAAGAAAATCTCTAAATTAACCTATAAAAAATCACTAAAATCTATTTTTTTTTAACCAGGTGGCAATCCTGGCTACTACTAGTACTATTGTTTCTATCAGATCTTTCCTAGTGATTTCATTCCACCCCATTTGGGGTGACCTTCTTTTTGTTTGGTTCCAGATGGTTGACTGAAGAGTACGACTGTTGTCAATATGTCACCCTTAATATAAAAGATAATGTCCTATCCATCTCAACTTTTCTCTCATTATAGCCCTAAAAAATGAGATAGAACCACAGTTCTCGTAAAGCTTGTTTAAAATACGGACAGTCAGACGGGTACCAAAGACAATCTGTTCACAGTTTCGCTGCAAAACGTGTAACAAATCCTTCTGTCTTTCGGAGCACCCAAGCCTTAGAACCATGCTTGACCACTGTCATCATTGAATCTTCTAATAACCTAATCTTGGTTTGTAGACTTATCTTCCTATTCTTGAAAAAAAAATCTGTGAAAAACGTCCCCAGCTCTTGGTTATTTCACTTTTGATATCTTTGCTCTGCCCACCACCCTAACTAATAATACTCCCTAGGTAAGTGAAGCTTACCAATTGATCGATCGCTGGTTGCTCAGCATCATCATCCCTTCACAGCCACTTATTACCAGTGTTAGTTAATTCGGCTTCGTAACATTAATTTTCAATCCTATCTTTTTACCCTGAACCCTCAAAACCTCAAAAATTGATTATGGAGAACGGAGGAGAACGTTCTCTAGTATTTCCATCTAGGATGCTCAAATCATTAGCATAATCCAAGTTAAGGAGAGTTATACTTCCTAATTTGACTCCATGCTCTCCCATAGCCTTTGTTTTGATCCTTATGACAAAGTCTATCAAAGTGATCTATTTAAGTGGGGATAGAACACAACCCTGGTTTACTCTTGAATCAATAGGATACCAGCAACTACTCTCGCTTTTACCTTAACCACAGCTTTGCTATTCTCGTTCATAGCACTAATCACTTTAACGTATTGACTAAAGGGGTCTGATGACTGAAGCACTTATCAATAATTAACTTGAGTATGAAAATAGCCTGATATGGTCGATGCATCCTTTCCCATTTCTAAAACCAAACTGCCCTTCAGTTAAAACTTTATCTACAGCATCTCAAAGTCTAAAAGTATCATCATGCTTAGTAATTTGCTTCTTACAGAAACCAGGCTAATACATATGATGACACTCTTATAGTTTTTCGTATAAATTGGCTCAATTAACGTTTCAGAGCCAACGGTAAAGCGTTGCAAAGAGTAAAGGACATAAGGCTCCAATGTTTCACATTTTGTTTTATTCCTTGAGGAATTTCATATAGAAAGGACGGTCGTAAAAAATTCAGAGGCGGCATATTCGATTGGAAATTGGAAGTTCTAGTGCTCCTTTTAAGAGTTAAAAGTGATCGGAGCATAAAACTAGTCTCTCGCGTCATATTTTCCTAAAACGCGTCTGATAAAATTTTGAGATAGTTATTTTGTTAGAAAAAGTCCAAAGATCTGATACTAAGAACTCTGAGGCTGAAACAACCCCCAGAGCCAAAGGGCAGGCGTTGTTGGTATTGCCTTGGGGGCATATATGTTTCTTATGAAAGGGCTGCGCGTATAAATTTCAGAAGGGGCTCTCATAATCGAAAATTGAAAGTTCTAGTTCACTTTCAAAGAATCAAAAGAGATCGGAGAGCAACTAGCCCTCCTCCCAACGCTCATTTTTACCCAAACGCATCCGAGAAAACTTCTAAGATAGCCATTTTATTAAAAAGTTCAAATATCAGATAACGAAAACTCCATGGTTGACACGACCCCTGAAGTCTAGGGCAGGTGTTGTAAGTTATGACCTGGGAGTATATGAGGTCTTTATGGAAGTGGTGGTAAAAAAAACTTAAGAGGGGTTCATTTATTTGGAAATTGAAAGTTTTAGCTCCTGTTTTAAGAGGCAAAGGTTATGGAGAGTATCTACTTCCGAACATTCACCCATCCTTTTCTCCCCAGATTCATCCGATCAAAAATTTGAGATGGTCATTTTGTTCGAAATAGTCTAACGAATCAAAAAAAAAATTTGGGGTCAACATAAACTCCCAGAGCCCATGGGAAGGGCTGTAACCTATGCTCCGGATGCCTATAAGGTTTCTATGGAAGAGGTGGTCGTATAAGCTTCGTTGTATAATATCAAATGATTAGAAAGTTAATAAATAATGACGAAGACCACACTGCCTTTCCATAATACAACCACAGAAGAGAGAATAATGAGGACTTCTTTCCCAAGACAGTGAACCAACAAAACCTATTTGAATATTTCGGCCCTATACGTAAGGGCCGTCTTCAGCCCTTCAGCTCTACTGTGATATTTGCCTTCTCTGCAGCTAATCTTGTAGTTCTTTTGGGATCGGGCCTGTTTTTATTCGTTCCTATTTTTGTTTTATTTTGAATTATATTATTTTCTGTAATTAATTTTGTGTACATAGGGTTGAGTGTGTATTCACCCAAGTCTCTATTTAGGGATGTATTATTATTTAAGTTTCGTTTGATTTCGATTGCCTCGCGGACAGTTTGTTTGCATTGAATTGTAGGTTTCTATCGTAAGTATTTAAATGTTCTAGAAAACCTTTAAGTTCACTTTCGCCATAATTCCAAACTTAAATTACGTCGTCCATGAAACGTCCCCAAAACACATGATTAAGAAAATACGTATCCAGGGCCCAATTTTCAAGATTCTCGACGAAAATATTTGCGAATAGGCCTAATAGAGGTGCTCCCATAAGAAGGCCCCTTTCCTGTTTGTAATATGAATCTCGAAATTGGAAGTGTATGGAATATTTGTTACATAATTTAACCAAATGCATGAGGACATCAATGTCTAGACATATCGCTGACTCTTCGATTAGATGATAATTGTTTTCCAGTATATTTTGTAATAATTGTTCAGATTTTGAAACATCAATACTAGTATTCATAGAAACTATGTCAAAGCTGCTTAATATGGAATTTTCAGAAATGTCTATTTGTTTCAATTTTTCTACAAGATCAACTGAATTTTTTATATAAGATTTTTGGGAGTGAAGTAATAGTTTAAATGCAGTGCATAACCATTTTCCAATGTTTGAGGCAGGTGATTTTGTACTAGCTACAATGGGTCTTAGAGGAATGCCTTGTTTGTGCAATTTTGGTAATCCATAAAACTTTGAGCAAAAAACACCACGAGGGAGAAATTTATTGTACAACTGGTAAGGATAACACCCCAGTTACTCGTCTAAGAGGGATGTATCAAATACCATGTACTTGTGGAAATTATTACATTGGACGAACCCACCAAAAATTAGCAACAAGATTAAATCAACACAAAGAAAGTATCGAAATAGCATTAAAATCTAGAAATAACTCCATATCTTTCGATTCAGCTTTAAGCAATCATAATTTTGAAAATACAAACCATTATGTTCTATTTACTAATTCTAATTAGCAATGACATAGGAATCAAACAAACTGTCCGCGAGGCATCCGAAATCAAACGAAACTTAAATAATAATACATCCCTAAATAGAGATTAAACAAAAACAAAGTTTTTTTTAAATGAAAGTAAGAAGCAACATTAAAACTTAAAACGAATAGAAATTACTCCCTATTTGAAAGGGGCTTTTCCTCCTAAACGCCCTGCTCTTTACGCTAAAGTTTGACTCTTTTTCTTAACTCTACATTTTAAAACAGTAAAAACTTTAGCGTGAAGAGCGGGGCGTTGAGGAGGAAAAGCCCCTTTCAAATACGGAGTAATTTTTGTTCGTTTTAAGTTTTAATGTCAATCCTTACTTTCATTTAAAAAAAACTTTTTTTTTGTTTAATTTTTGGACGTTTTTGAATTAATGCATGGTTTGATCTTGGCTCTCCGCACATAAATAATTAAAACGAAATTTGCATATTAATTTTTTGGAGCTAAATGGCTTTTTCATAGTTTTAATTGGAAGATTTTGAGAAAAAAGAAGCGAGGGAGGAGACCTATTTGCCCTCCAATTTTTTGATTACTTAAAAAGGCAACTATAACTTAATTTTTTACGAATGTTTTCACAAGTAAAAATATACGTAACTTACGAATTAAATTACGTAGCGAACTTCTATATTTGTATGTTTTTATTGCGTATATGAGGAGGCTCACCCCTTGTCGATACCTTGCTCTTTACATTAAAGCTTGACCCCTGAATGACCCCTGAATCAAAAAGGCCGTAGAATAAATAGTTGAAATTACTAAAAATACTTTAGCGTAAAGAGTGAGGTATTATGAGGAGGTAAACCCCTCATATAAGTAATAATATCTGTTCGTTTTAAATTTTAATGCTGCTTCTCAATTTCAGTAGAAAAAACTTTTCATATTTATTTTTTCATTGTTTTTTTTAAATAGTGCTAGAAAATCCTGCGCCCCCTCAATTGAAAGTCTCTTCCTTCCTGAGAAGCTCCTCCATGGAAAGATCCTCCCCGGTAACCCTCCCCCCTCAAATATCCCCCCCCAAAAAACAACAAAAAAATCCCTCTGAAAATGTCTGTACACATCCCAGTAACCATTACTATATGTAAACACAGGTCAAAGTTTGTAACTTGCAGCCCCTCTCACGGGGACTGCGGGGGAATAAGCCGTCCCCAAAGACATAGAATTTTTACCCGGTGACTTTGGGGGAAAATGAGCGTGGGAGGGGGCCTAGGTGCCCTCCAATTTTTTTGGATAAGGGCACTAGAACTTCTAATTTCCATTAGAATGAGCCCTTTCGCGACATTCTAGGACCACTGAGTCGATACGATCACCCCTGGGGGGAAAACAACAAAAAAACAAATAAACACGCATCCTTGATTTGTCTTCTGGCAAAAAATGCGAAATTCTACATTTTTGTAGATAGGGACTTGAAACTTCTACATTAAGGTTCTCTGATACGCTGAATCTGATGGTGTGATTTTCGTTAAGATCGTATGACTTTTGGGGGTGTTTCCTCCTATTTTCTAAAATGAGGCAAATGAGTTTCCGTTGCTATTGAGCCTGGTCGCTCCTTACTACAGTTTGTTACCACGAACTGTTTGATTACCACGAATTGTTTGACTTGGATGAATACACAGTCAACCCTATGTACACAAAATGAATTATAGAAAATAATATAATTCAAAATAAAACAAAAATAGGAACGAATAAAAACAAGCCCAATCCTAGAAGAACTACAAGATTAGCTGCAGAGAATGCAAATATCGCGATAAGAAATTATTCCAATTTTTAATAAATACAGTTAGTTCAATGAATGGACCTTTTTAGCAAGTAAAATGTTAGTTTTTATCACACAGTCTTGGCTGAACTTTTCGTTAAGAAGTAATGATGCCAAGGCTATTAAAAAAAAATGGATTTTTAGCCGAGAGCTTTTATTGTAAGTGTTTTATTGTTTATTATTTTCTTTGCTGAAGACGGCCCTTAGATATAGGGACAAAATATTCAAATAGGCTTTGTTGGTTCACTGTCTTGGGAAAGAAGTCCTCCTTATTCTCTCTTCTATGGTTGTAAAATAGAAAGTTCTAGTTCCTTTTTTAATATTCAAAAGTGATAGGATGGAAATTAGCCCCTTGTGCCTCTTTTTCTCCAAATACAACTGAATTTCTTTTTGTGATAGCTGTTTTGTTCAAAATAGACCAAAGATTACTTTTTGCCAAACAGAAAATGCCAAATAGAAAATAGGGGAAAACATCCCCTAAAAGTAATAGAATCTTAACGAAAATCGCACCATCAGATTCAACGTATCAGAGAACCCTATTATAGAAGTGTCAAGCTCCTATCTACAAAAATGTGGAATTTTGTATTTTTTGCCAGAAGGCAGATCACGGATGCGTGTTTATTTGTTTGTTTGTTTTTTTGTTTTTTTTTTCCCAGGGGTGATCGTATCGACCCAGTGGTCCTAGAATGTTGCGAAAGAGCTCATTCTAACGGAAATGAAAAGTTCTAGTGCCCTTTTTAAGTGACCAAAAAATTGAAGGGCATCTAGGCCCCCTCCCACGCTAATTATTTTCCCAAAGTCAACGGATCAAAATTCTGAGATAGCCGCACGGCCCTCCAAAGGTAAAAGTACGTATCTACACTTTTCATTATTTCGATAAATCACGGCTCAAAGTTTGAGTACTTTTGAGAGCTTCAAATACGGTTTACGGTGAAACTGGACACTGGCTAATTCTGGAAATTAGTTAAATAGGTAAACAAATATGGGGATTTCATATTTTTAAGTAAAATTTTCTATTATTACTGCCCCGAAGCCTGAAACAGTAGATACGTACTTTTACCATTGGACCGTTACTCATATAAAGAGGCGCTCTCAAAAGGTAAAAGTGCGTATATGACATATACGTACTTTTACCTTTGACTCGAGACTCGAATTCGAATGAAGTCCCAAAGGTAAAAGTCTGTATAAAACATAAAACGCACTTTTACTCTGCCCAAAACCCCGTATCTATGACGTATACCGAAGGTAAAACCACGTATGAAGCATGTACAACAAGTCATTTTTTTATTCAAATAATTAGAAGTTAAAAAATAAAAAAAATCAAAAGAAATCACTGAAATACTGCAGGCAGCTAAGAAACACAGCCGTGCTTCAGCAAATCGACAGAAGCTGTTGATGAAGGCATAGTGCGCCAAAATGTACGGCGATTCTCATTCATAAAAGGTACAAGTTTTTCCAAGATGGCCTTTTTCTTTTCTGGCTTTACCCCCCTTGCGCCAAGAATCGGATCTGGCAAAGGATACTTTGCCTCTTTGATTGTACTAACCAGCTTTTTTGGCACAAAACTTAGACTCTTTTCTTCACCCTCAGGGCTAGTTTTATAGAACAGTTCTGTTTTTCCCTTCTTAAAACAGACCTCACTGAACTCATCAATGGTCACGCCCAAGTTCTTCATGACGATGCCAGGAGCTTTTAAGCTTTTCCACTGGCAAAAGTCTTCTATGTCCATTTTCACGGCTTTCGTGAATTTTCTACTTTTTTCTATGGTGTCGCACAAATCTTCAAAGTCAAGAACATCCCTTTTTCGAATTCGAGACTCAATCGATCCGTGTATGAAGTCAGCCCCCATGTGCGTATGGCCTTTCACTAGATACTTGATACGAATCGTTTCAGGTCCTCCTTCACTGTTGACTATCAGTACAAATTCACTAAAAATTGTCCAATTTTTGTTCTGGGCACAGCAATTGTCAGTATAAAAAATGAAGTGCAAGATATCCCTATTCATCTTTAAGACCTTGTGGAAGGCACTACCTATATCAGGTGCATCACGTCCTTGTCGAGATTCGTTCCAAACAACGCAAAGGTTCTGGTTTTGTTGGGTGGCCTTAACGGGGGCAAACGTCTCATTAAAACACACGAGTCTTGATAGAAAAAAGGCCTCCTTTCTGCTGTGCATGATGGGAAGCAATAACACTTTTTGTAGGTCCACGGTGAACAACATGGTAGTTGAATCTTTTTCGTATTTCTGCTTATCTTCAGAAAATGCTTTTGAAACCTGTTCAACAAGATCTCTGTGCTTTCTGTACAGTTCAGTCTCTTTCTCGGTTGCCTCACCATTTGTACCAGGAGTTCTCGCAGCCCCTACTTTCTCTTTTAATAGTGTGTAAATGTCACAGCTGTCACTTTGGGGCATGCACAATGATACTTTCATACCATTAAGAATCTTCCTATATGTCTCATCACAGATTTTATTTGCTGGATATTTTTCATTAAAGTCTTCTGCCCTAAATTTGTAGCTCAAATCACGAGAAAGGTACCGAACATTTGGAGCGTGAGCTCGACGATAGTGTGGAATTGCTGGCTGAAAGCTTTCAATGTGCTGCATCACAAGGCTTCGATCAACTTTGTTTGGTGGCCCTGCCACTTTATGGCCCCTTCCGTCCTTGAGCTCATTCCCAAGAGCATCCCTTTCAATTTTTGACTTGATTGTAAAAATCACTCTGTCATTCTTGCCAAATCCTAGACAACCAAGGAATGTAGACTTGCAAACTGGCAAGTTTTCAACTTTTGGGGTAAGTGTGGGGTATTCATTCAAATTTCTGGGAAGGCTGTACCTAACTGTAGTTTTTTTTCTACACGCAGCTTCTGGGGCAATAGTCCTTCTTTTAACTGGTAGGAATGTCAGCAAAGAAGCGAGCCACATTTGTCTTGATTTATATTCTTTGCTCCAACATGTGTCATAAATTTTCCTGAATTCTACACTGGAAAACCTCAAACATGAGTTTGTACATTTGTTAGATTTACAGCCAGGTTCGTCAGGAAATGGATACTTCTTAACATCTCTTTCAAATTTATCTTTTTCTGAGCGAACTCGTTTTGGAGTAAGGTCAACAATAGACCTTCCTTCTCCTCCACCATTTTCTTCACGTCTATTTTCTCTATCTTGTCCCACAGACCTTGCTGCTACAGCGTCAATTACACACATGACATGGTCTGAGGAATCAGGTTCACAAACAGCATTGTTGCTTTCATTAGATGGTTGATTGTCCAAATTTAGCTGGTCATCTTGGGTCTCATAAGCTGCTGCATCCGAAGCCGAATCTTCCAAGGGCAGGAAAGGATCGGTAGGAAAATGGATCAGATTGTACTCTGGATGATCTGATGTAAGATCATTACTGACCGAAAGAGGAACTAAATCTGTAAAGAGCTTTCTCCTCTTCTTCAAAGTTGTCTGCCTTTCATCATCAGAAGACCCAAATGTCCCTTCAACGTCCTCCCAGTCAATATCAGACTCATCACTATCACCTCTACTTAAATCTTCTTTTTCGAATTCTTCATCAGCAAAGTGTTTTAACTGTGCCTTAGTTTTAGCTTCTCCATCAGTGGTGTCCCTTGATCGAGAATGTCCAGAAAAATTGGGTGATATGTCTGTTGTTTGATTTATCTGGATGATTTCTGGGGGGGAACAGGAACTAGCTCCTCGTTGCTCTTCACTGGAAGATGGCAAGTCGGTATTTGAAGTTGATGCCTCATTTGTACTTGCTTGACATGCCAATGTCCTGAAAAATTGGAATTCTAAGAACTTGTTATCAACCTTGATTATCTCAGATGAAAGAGGGGGTTCTAGGGCTATTTTGATACATTTTTTTTTGTTTCTAAGGTAAGCAATATTTAGAGGCCCTCAATTTTTTCTCAATGTTGTAATAGTTGACCAAACTAATCCCTGATTATCTCAGATGACAGAGAAGGTTCTAGGGGTTATTTTGATGCATCCCTTGTTTTTTATTTTATTTCAAAGGTAAGTCATGTTTGTAGGCAATACTAAAAAAAATGGCTTTAGGTGGTTGGTTGGTAATTTGGTATGACGCTGCTCTCCTGTACTAATTCGACAGCTACATAGCTAGCTGTGTAAACTGGTTGTAGCGGGTCTGTTGTACCTACCTGGTAGTACAGATGGGGTTTTACCAGAGGGTTTAGGCCTACTTGGAGAAAAGGTTCCAAAATAGCATGAAGCAAAATTTTCTTACCTTAAATCTCTTTCCTTTTGTATAACCAACGCTCTCTGTAAATTTAGAAAGCCTCTTGACATTCTATGCCAGTACTCTTTAATAGCTCAGAGTTGGCTGGTTGTTCAGCTCTGCTCTGGTAAACAAACAATGATGATTGTGCTGAATCATGACATATACGTACTTTGACCTTTGGTTTCCTTTCTCATTTTAATGTGCCGGCCAAAGGCAAAAGTACGTACCAAGGGTGAAAGTACGTATCTACACAGATACGTACTTTTACCTTTGGATGCGCCCAGAAATTTTTCAGATACGTACTTTATCCATATGCTATTTCCGTTAATATTTGGACTAGAGCCTTCTTACATATACCATTCGATTCAGCACATTTTTTTTAGTATGGTGGTGGCATTAAGTCGAGAAGTGAAAAATTGTGCATATACGTACTTTTACCTTTGGAGGGCCGCGCATTATTCAGCGTAGTCGAAAAACTTTATAACTATGTCTTTGGGGACGACTTACTCCCCCACAGTCCCCGTGGGAGTGGCTACAAGTTACAAACTTTGACCAGCGTTTACATATAGTAATGGTTATTGGGAAATGTACAGACGTTTTCAGGGGGATTTTTCGGTTGGGGTAGGGGTTGACAAGAGGGGGATTTGTTGGGGAACTTTCCATCGAGGAATTTGTCATGGGGGAAGAAAATTTCCATGAAGGGAGCGCAGGATTTTCTAGCATTATTTAAAAAAACAATGAAAAAGTAAATATGAAAAGTTTTTTCAACTGGAAGTAAGGAGCAGCATTAAAACTTAAAACGAACAGAAATTATTACGCATATGAGGGGCTCACCTCCTCCTAATACCTCGCTCTTTACGCTAAATTATTTTTAGTGATTTCAACTGTTTATTCTACGGCTTTTGTGATTCAGTGGTCGTTCTTAATGAATTGGGACAAAATTTTATCTTTAGTCGTTCTTAATGAATTGGGACAAAATTTTATCTTGAGTGTAAAGAGCGAGGTACTGACGAGGGGGTGAATTCTTCATATATGTAATAAAAACATGAGATTACAAAAGTTCATTACGTAAGCTAATTTATAGGTTACGTTTATCTTTTACTAATAAAAACACTCAGAAAAATGTGGAATAGAAAAAAAATCCAATTGCATCAGGTTCACTAGTTTACTGAGGTTCACTGGGAGGTTTGTAGAGAAGCCACACCCAGTTTTCACAGATTCAAGGACGTAGCCCTTACTGAATATAGAATCATTTTTTCATCTTCACTCTCTTCATACTCTGTATCATACTATAACATAGAAAACCCAATCTTTGATCGCTCATTAGCCCTCTCAAAAGTGTCAATCCCCTTATTTGTTACAGGATATTGCTCCTTTTAAACAGTACAAACTCTGCCCCCTCCCTACCCCCATCAACTGGTAAATTGGTCAAATATGTCTTAATAACACCATTTTCTTCTTGGAATTATGCCCTGTGACAAGGACTGGATGCTTGAAGGACTCTAAGCCCGTATTGGAACAAAAGGGCTGTACACCTTTACAACCCTTTAAGTTTGCGTCAAAATTTTCACCCTCTTCCCCAACCCGCCTCTTAAGACAAATTACTTTTTAAATCTTGTAATATTAATATCCAATTTTTATATAAATAATACTATTGATCCACTCCCATTTTCATTATGGTTTTTCACCCTATCAATTATACTTCCAACCCCATCTTAAAAACACCCTCAAAATTTTGTAAGTCTTGGTGAAGTGTCTGCATCTCCTTTTGCAGGTAATACGAGTACAACTCATTCGAAGAAAAGATAGTAAATAATAAAAACTGCTGAGAGAATTAGGATGAAACGTAAGACAAAGTTGAGGGGCATGTTAAACTAAACCCAAAGGAACTATGTGCATCCAGTTTTTCTCAGGGGCTGTGAGGGATATGACATTCCGCAGGAATAGCTATTAGATCTTTTTACCAGTTTGGGCAAAATTATGAATTCAAATTCTGATCATTTTTGATTAAAGGGAGCACCTAAAAAAGGCCAGGAACCGGGACTTCTTCTAGCATTCTCTTGACCTCGTTACATGGTACTTGGCTTAACAGATTGTATAAAAATACCACATCAAAATCCCTCACATAACTATCTAGATCATAATTAGATCAGAGTTCTAGATCAGAACACCCCAATATCAATTTTCACAACCATACTATTCAAAAGTCCTTTGAATTTAAATTTTGCTTAAAATTTTTTCCATATTGTGCTTCTAAGATCAAATTATTCAGATTTGCATATACCCTCAAAACGATTTCTTACTGCCATATTATTCAAACGCTTTCCTTTTAGCAATTTTAACCTAGTTTTCGATATTGTTCACTCAGACATAAATTAATCAAATTAGTGTACAACCCTGTACCCTTTTCTTACCACCATATTTTTCAAAGGCCTTCCTTATATTAGTTTCAGTATACTTTCTTCCACATTAGATTCCTAAACTTCAATTATTCAGATTTGCACACACCCCCATTACCAACTGGTACCAACCTTATCCTTATCACCTTATCACTTTTCGAAAGGTTTTTTTTTATTGATTTCAAGCCACTTTTTTCCATAGTACATTCCTAAACTTAGATAAATCAGATTTGTGTACAACTTCATACCAATTTTTTCCACTATTAAATAAAAAAAACAAGTTTTTTCAACTGAAAGTAAGGAGTGACATCAAAACTTAAAACGCACAGAAATTACTTCGTATATGAAAGAGGCTGCTTCCTCATCAACGCCCCGCTCTTTACGCTAAAGTTTGACTCTTTCTCTCAATTCTTCTTTCTAAAACAGTAAAAAACTTTAGCGTAAAGAGCGGGGCGTTGATGAGGAAGCAGCCTCTTTCATATACGAAGTAATTTCTGTGCGTTTTAAGTTTTGATGTCACTCCTTACTTTCAGTTGAAAAAACTTGTTTTTTTTATTTAATTTCTGAACGTTTTTGAATCAATGCATGTTTTGATTTTGGCTCTCCGCAGAAGAATAATCAAAACGAAATTTGCATATTTTTTTTTTTTTGGCTCAATGGCTTTCTCATAATTTTGATCGAATGATTTTGAGAAAAAAAGAGCGGGGGACGAAGCCTAGTTGCCCCCCGATTTTTTTGTTAATTAAAAAGGCAACTAGAACTTTTAATTTTTTACGAATCTTTTTATTGGTAAAAGATTTACGTAACTTATAAATTAGCTTACGTAAAGAACTTTTGTATTCTCATGTTTTTATTACATATATGAGGGGATTCGCCCCATCGTCAGTACCTCGCTCTTTACACTAAAGCTTAAATTTTATCCCAATTCATTAAGAATGACCCCCTGAATCACAAAAGCCGTAGAATAAGTAGTTGAAATTACCGAAAATACTTTAGCGTAAAGAGCGAGGTATTAGAAGGAGATGAGCCCCTCATATGGGAATAATTTCTGTTTGTTTTAAGTTTTATTGCTGTTCCTTACTTCCAGCTGAAAAAGCTTTTTCACTTTTATTTTTTAATTGTTTTTTTTAAGTAATGCTAGTAAATCCTGTTCTCCCTTCATGGAAATTTTCTTCTCCCATTACAAATTCTCGAAGGAAAGTTCCCCCAGCATATCCCCCTCTTCTCAACCCCTCCCCCAAACCAAAAAATCCTCCTGAAAACGCCTGTATTGTATACTTCCCAATAACCATTACTATATGTAAGCACAGGTCAAAGTTTGTAACTTGTTGCCCCTCTCACGGGGACTGCGGGGGAGTAAGTCGTCCCCAAAGACATAGTTATAAGGTTTTTCGACTACGGTGAATAAAATGGCTATCTCAGAATTTTGATTCGTTGACTTTGGGAAAATAATTAGCGTGGGAGGGGGCCTAGGTGCCCTCCAATTTTTTTGGTCACTTAAAAAGGGCACTAGAACTTTTCATTTCCGTTAGAATGAGCCCTATCGCAACATTCTAGGACAACTGGGTCGATACGATCACCCCTGGGAAAAAAAAAACAAAAAAAAACAAAAAAACAAATAAACACGCATCCGTGATCTGCCTTCTGGCAAAAAATGCAAAATTCCACATTTTTGTAGATAGGAGCTCGAAACTTCTACAGTAGGGTTCTCTGATACGCTGAATCTGATGGTGTGATTTTTGTTAAGATTCTATGACTTTTAGTGGGCGTTTCCCCCTATTTTCTAAAATAAAGAAAATTTTCTCAGGCTCGTAACTTTTGATGGGTAAGACTAAACTTGATGAAACTTATATATTTAAAATCAGCATTAAAATGCGATTCTTTTGATGTAGCTATTGGTATCAAAATTCCATTTTTTAGAGTTTTGATTACTATTGAGCCGGATCGCTCCTTACTACAGTTCGTTACCACGAACTGTTTGATACTATTCAAACACCATGTAATAATTTTAACAGTAACTTTAAAGTCTTTGTTCCTTCACCTAGGTTTTTCAGAATTTCCTACAACCCCTACCAATTTCGTACCAGCATACTACTTAAAAGCCTTTATACTATAGTTTTAAAACCAAGATTGCTAAAAAGTTGCTAAACTAGATTTTTGGGGAGATTTCGGTATTTTCTTTATGAAAAATATGTATAAAAAATAAAGCAGCCTAGAGGGAAAGGCCAGACAATCAGTAAATTTTTAGTCTGTTGCCTTGGGTTACCTCTGACCTTGCTAAGGGGGAGAGGACTGAAATAATATTCCAATGTTATATGAAAAAGGAGACATGTCCTATTCCCCACATAAAATCCTCGGTAAAAATTCAAAAAATTTAATCTTCGTCTCTTAACTTTAGCGAAAATATACGTGCTTTTTCTCTGAATATTCGCCCCTTTTTCACAATTGACCAACGACCAATAACTTCCACTCGATCTAATCACCCCTTCCCCGAATAAACGTTGACTAGTTAAATTAGATCTAATCGCATTTTTTTTATTAGAAAGTAGAGATTATAATTAGCTCCATCTCCCTCGAAAAAATTCAAAAAATTTAATCTTCGTCTCTTAACTTTTGCGAAAATATACGTGCTTTTTCTCTGAATATTCGCCCCTTTTCACAATTGACCAACGACTAATAACTTACACTCGATCTAATCACCCCTTCCCCGAATAAACGTTGACTAGTTAAATTAGATCTAATCACATTTTTTTATTAGAAAGTAGAGATTATAATTAGCTCCATCTCCCTCAAAAAAATTCAAAAAATTTAATCTTCGTCTCTTAACTTTTGCGAAAATATACGTGCTTTTTCTCTGAATATTCGCCCCTTTTCACAATTGACCAACGACTAATAACTTACCCTCGATCTAATCACCCCTTCCCCGAATAAACGTTGACTAGTTAAATTAGATCTAATCGCATTTTTTTATTAGATTGTAGAGATTATAATTAGCTCCATCTCCCTCAAAAAAATTCAAAAAATTTAATCTTCGTCTCTTAACTTTTGCGAAAATATACGTGCTTTTTCTCTGAATATTCGCCCCTTTTCACAATTGACCAACGACTAATAACTTACCCTCGATCTAATCACCCCTTCCCCGAATAAACGTTGACTAGTTAAATTAGATCTAATCACATTTTTTTATTAGAAAGTAGAGATTATAATTAGCTCCATCTCCCTCAAAAAAATTCAAAAAATTTAATCTTCGTCTCTTAACTTTTGCGAAAATATACGTGCTTTTTCTCTGAATATTCGCCCCTTTTCACAATTGACCAACGACTAATAACTTACACTCGATCTAATCACCCCTTCCCCGAATAAACGTTGACTAGTTAAATTAGATCTAATCGCATTTTTTTATTAGATTGTAGAGATTATAATTAGCTCCATCTCCCTCAAAAAAATTCAAAAAATTTAATCTTCGTCTCTTAACTTTTGCGAAAATATACGTGCTTTTTCTCTGAATATTCGCCCCTTTTCACAATTGACCAACGACTAATAACTTACCCTCGATCTAATCACCCCTTCCCCGAATAAACGTTGACTAGTTAAATTAGATCTAATCACATTTTTTTATTAGAAAGTAGAGATTATAATTAGCTCCATCTCCCTCAAAAAAATTCAAAAAATTTAATCTTCGTCTCTTAACTTTTGCGAAAATATACGTGCTTTTTCTCTGAATATTCGCCCCTTTTCACAATTGACCAACGACTAATAACTTACCCTCGATCTAATCACCCCTTCCCCGAATAAACGTTGACTAGTTAAATTAGATCTAATCGCATTTTTTTATTAGATTGTAGAGACTATAATTAGCTCCATCTCCCTCAAAAATCTAACATTTAGTTTAAATGTAAGTCAATCAAACAGTTCGTGGTAACGAACTGTAGTAAGGAGCGACCCGGCTCAATAGTAACCAAAACTCTAAAAAATTGAATTTTGTTACCAATAGCTACATCAAAACAATCGCATTTTAATGCTGGTTTTAAATATATAAGTTTCATCAAGTTTAGTCTTACCCATCAAAAGTTACGAGCCTGAGAAAATTTGCTTTATTTTAGAAAATAGGGGAAAACGCCCCCTAAAGGTCATAGAATCTTAACGAATATCACACCATCAGATTCAGCGTATCCGAGAACCCTACTGTAGAAGTTTTGAGCTCCTATCTACAAAAATGTGGAATTTTGCATTTTTTGCCAGAAGGCAGATCACGGATGCGTGTTTATTTGTTTTTTTATTGTTTTTTTTTCCCAGGGGTGATCGTATCGACCCAGTTGTCCTAGAATGTTGCAAGAGGGCTCATTCTAACGGAAATGAAAAGTTCTAGTGCCCTAGAATTCTGAGATAGCCATTTTATTCAGCGTAGTCGAAAAACCTTATAACTATGTCTTTGGGGACGGCTTACTTCCCCACAGTCCCCGTGGGAGGGGCAACAAGTTACAAACTTTGACCTGTGCTTACATATAGTAATGGTTAGTGGAAAGTATACAGGCGTTTTCAGGAGGATTTTTTTGGTTTGGGGGAGGGGTTGAGAAGAGGGGCATATGCTGGGGGAACTTTCCTTCGAGAATTTGTAATGGGAGAAGGAAATTTCCATGAAGGGAGAGCAGGATTTACTAGCATTATTAAAAAAAAAACGATTAAAAAATAAAAGTGAAAAAGCTTTTTCAGCTGGAAGTAAGGAACAGCAATAAAACTTAAAACAAACAGAAATTATTACCCATATGAGGGGCTCACCTCCTTCTAATACCTCGCTCTTTACGCTAAAGTATTTTCGGTAATTTCAACTACTTATTCTACGGCTTTTGTGATTCAGGGGGTCATTCTTAATGAATTGGGATAAAATTTAAGCTTTAGTGTAAAGAGCGAGGTACTGACGATGGGGCGAATCCCCTCATATATTTAATAAAAACATGAGAATACAAAAGTTCTTTACGTAAGCTAATTTATAAGTTACGTAAATCTTTTACCAATAAAAAGATTCGTAAAAAATTAAAAGTTCTAGTTGCCTTTTTAATTAACCAAAAAATCGGGGGGCAACTAGGCTTCGTCCCCCGCTCTTTTTTTCTCAAAATAATTCGATCAAAATTATGAGGAAGCCATTGAGCCAAAAAAAAATATGCAAATTTCGTTTTGATTATTCCTCTGCGGAGAGCCAAAATCAAAACATGCATTGATTCAAAAACGTTCAGAAATTAAATAAAAAAACAAGTTTTTTCAACTGAAAGTAAGGAGTGACATCAAAACTTAAAACGCACAGAAATTACTTCGTATATGAAAGAGGCTGCTTCCTCATCAACGCCCCGCTCTTTACGCTAAAGTTTTTTACTGTTTTAGAAAGAAGAATTGAGAGAAAGAGTCAAACTTTAGCGTAAAGAGCGGGGCGTTGATGAGGAAGCAGCCTCTTTCATATACGAAGTAATTTCTGTGCGTTTTAAGTTTTGATGTCACTCCTTACTTTCAGTTGAAAAAACTGTTTTTTTTTATTTAATCAATTTAAAGAGAGAGATCTCCTTTATTGTAAAACCATTTGTGCAGTTTAACTGCTATTAGAGTGTTAGAATTTACCAGTTAGAAAGATTGCACCCTTTCGCTTAATTAGCGTAAAATCAGCTGTTCAATTTAAGCCCCAAATAGTTGACGGATATTAATTAAATCTTGTTTCTGTCAGGTTAGAAATAAAGTACCTTTTCAATAGGGGATAGAATTTAGAGTAAATCTTTGTGACGGGACGAAATAGCATTATTATACCTCCGATAAAACTTCTTGTGCGGGAGGGGATGGGGTTTTACGTGTTAATTCGATATGGAGAGCTATAGAATTTCAAATTTGACTATAATATTCGCTATTTTCTGGTGGGGGAGGGGGTATATACAGATATAACCTACCTGTTCGTATCTTTGAGACAATCTATTTTTTAAAGTCAAGTTGTATCTTCAAAATCTAATACAAGACAGATGTAAATGTTCGTTCGATACCTGGTTTTACACCCCCCGGGGGCAGTTGAAAATCATCTGGTCCCAATAGCAGAACAACAAGGGCCTTGTTCTTAGAAAATCAGCAGTGGATCACGTGACGCTTCTGTTCCTGGAAATAGTGAGGCAACCTTTTTTATGGCATGCTAGTAGAATGACACGCCTTTTGTTCCTAGAAAATCAATTGAAGTACAGACCGTATAGCGGTTCCACTCCTAGAAATGTTGGAAAATCCTTTGTTTGCAGACAGAAAAACGCTATGTGTGCGTGCGAAGCATGAAAAGATTGGGTTTCGATCAATTTGGGCCATGATTTACTAGAGGGGTCCCAGAAGGTTTTTTTTCTGCACCTCATAGGTTTTTAAACAATCAAAGAAAACATGACTTGATGGGACTCTGAAGGTTTTTCCTGGCCCTCGTGGTTTTTTGAGTTATAAACGTAACAGACAAAAGTATACAAGTCCTATTATGTAACATACGGTTTACCATACCGTTACAGGTGAGCCATTGTATTGCGTATGACCCACGCGTGCGAATTAACGTCTTGAGGGACTAGTACGTCCTATAATATACCCCTATGGTTTTCATGGGACATGGACCCTAATCACTGCTTAGCCATACACCATGGCTTTAGTTATTTGACCTTTAGCCCATTTTGAATAAAATGAATATTTTAAGATCTTGACCAAATTTTTTTGGACAGAGGACATCTAAAAAGGGTGCAGGAAGGAGATGCAGCCCTCCAGCCACTTTTAACATCCCGCTCAACATTTTCTGAAGGTTTCCACTTATCTCTCAGTCGACTTAAGATATTATAGATCTTGTTTTTGATAAACTGGATGCACATAGTTCCTTTGGGTTTAGTTTAACATGCCCCTCAACTTTGTCTTACGTTTCATCTTAATTCCCTCAGCAGTTTTTATTATTTACTATCTTTTCTCAGGGGCTGTGAGGGATATGACATTCCGCAGGAATAGCTATTAGATCTTTTACCAGTTTGGGCAAAATTATGAATTCAAATTCTGATCATTTTTGATTAAAGGGAGCACCTAAAAAAGGCCTGGAACCGGGACTGGTTGCCATTCAGTTCATTATCAACATTCACAATATTTCAAAAGTTTTAATTTAATAGTCTTAGCCGTTCTTTCGATATTACTGATATTTACTTTTGACAACCAGCATGCACACAGTTTTTTTTATTATTATTGTCTACGGCATCCTTGTTAATAGGATACCTTAATACCCTAAGCCTTATATATTAAAACAAGCAACTTGCATAACTCACAGCCCTTGCCAGGGGACCATGGGATGGGGAGAGGGGTATAATCCACCTTGGAGGCATGGTTATCTCACCTGTGGGCTGATTTCAAAATTTTGATAAGATGCATTTCGGGGTGAAAGGGTATGGGAGGTGGTTGGTTGCCCTAACATCAGCTTAGACTTGTTAAAAGGGGCACTTGAACTTTCCATTTTCAATCAAATGAGCCATCCCCCGAGGTTTATGCGACAATCCCTTCCATTTGGAGTGCCTCTGAGAATGAAAAAAACGCTGATGCCTCATTGCCCGTAAAAATATTTCTAACGCATTACTGAACTGGTTCAATAAGAAAACAAGCAAACATTTTTAGGCCTATAGCTGCAATGCAAGCAAGACGTACATCGAATATATTTGTTAAGGGTTTCATCAATACTGAAAATCTATATTAAAGGTAGTTATTTCATTACATTGACCTATTTTATAAAATATTTCGAAAGTATCTTTGCCTTCGAAAATAATGTTTCTTGAGTATCTGCATGTCAAATTTTTATCATAGTTCTTAGAATCAAGACTTTAATCATCATATTATAGATTTACTGTAGGACAAATGTGAGGAAAAAAATTAATACAAACATTTTAAGAAGTGACCAGCCCCTCCCCAACTAGAATTTTGCAAAGTTGTGAGGCTTGGAAGAATCATGAAAAGTGAATAGGTGTTCGAGTGGTCACTATCATGCAATGAGTAAAACTGCGTACTTTTTATAATATTTTACTAAGGCAGAACAATGCCTGAAAGAAAAACTATCTCCTTTGAGTCAAGATATTTTCCATGAAAACAACAAAAATACTTGAAACATTTTAGTTTCATCCGTCTAATTCCTGTGTATTATTTCAGTTCTTATGATCAGTGGAGATATAAACCCCAAACAGTACTTTTTAAAATCAGGACAAGTTTCAATTCCTCTCTTCTGGCCTATATATCGTCTACTAGACGGTGACGATTTAAGACCTCCAATCCATAGAACACAGGATTTATACTTTTATTTCTGTAAATCTGTGTAAGTATGTTGATTTTATTTTTGTTTTTTAATTTCATTGGTGAAATTAACAAGTTCAAACTCATAATAGTGCACTTAAACAGTGCAACGTAAAAGTTCAAACTCAAGAGTTGCAATAAGCTTTAAATAGGTTAAATGACAGTAGTTCAGTTAAATAAAGTAAATTAAGGGGGGCTAAGGATTTACCCCTTCCCCCACCATCTTCTCCTTCTCAGCATCTTCTTATTGATTTAATATTTATTATTGCATCTTATATTACAACTGTGTCTGTTGTTCACTTTTAGTCACCACTTTGTCTCTCCCCCCCTCCGAAAAAGGATGTTGATCCATTCCCTAAATCAAAAGAATACTACTACAATTTCAAGTTATTTCCTTTATTTTCAAATTTATTTTGTTTTATTTTTTTAGCATTGCACCCTGCATTTCCTTTCTAAGTACATGCCCTCTGAAAGAAATCCCTGCATAGGCGCCTGCTTCATAGGACAGTAATAATATACGCTTAATAACACTTTTTTTTGCAATATATACAACAAAATCTAACATTGTTACTAAGAAATCTTAGAACAAAGAGCAACTACCCTTATATGAGAAGGGATGGGGAAGTAAACTCCCCTTCCTGAAGGACACAACCTGACAACATGGACGCAAAAAATGATTTTCGGTCCGTCTCGCTACTTAACCGCAAATAGTTCATTAGCCCAATGGGAGCTTAAAGCGCAAAATAGTATTTTTGAATCAGATGTAGCCAAAAGTTAGTTGGCCATTAGTTTCAAAAGATCTTAACGAGGCAAAAGGTCTTTGTTGTCATGGGGGTGGGTAAAAAAATCCAGCATGTTAGGGAGGCTGACTACCCTCCAGTCACTTTGAAGGGCACTAAAAAGGGCACTAGAACTTTCCATTTAGTATTTTAAAGGCGCATTATTGCTCTTGGGATATTGCCGATATTGTAAAGAGACATATAATGTCTTTTTCTCTATCTTTTCCCCCAAATCATAATTTGACAAGTTGAAATTCACTATAATTCTTAGCTTAATAACCTAAGCCGTTCGTGATATTTTATTAAATAAAAAAACAAACAAGGTTTTTCAGCTTAAAGTAAGGAGCAGCATTAAAACTTAAAACGAACCAAAATTATTACGTATATGAAGGGGTTTTACCCCCCCCCCCCAAACACCTCACTCTTTAGGCCAAAGTCTTTAAAATACTTAAATTTTTTTTATTGTTTTAATTAAACCGCCATTGTGATTCAGGAGTCGTTCTTAAAGAATTGGGACACAATTCAAACGTTAGCTTAAAATCAAGGTGTTGAGGAGGAGGCAACCCCCTTCATATATGTAATTAAATAAAATAAACAAGTTTTTTTTAACTCAAAATAAGGAGCAACATTAAAACTTAAAAACGAACAGAAATTACCCCGTTCATGAAAGGGGCTGTTCCCTCTTCAACATCCCGCTCTTTACGCTAAAGTTTGACTCTTTCTCTTAACTCTACCTCTTAAAACAGTAAAAACCTTTAGCGTAAAGAGCGGGGCATTGAAGAGGAAAAGCCCCTTTCATATACGGAGTAATTTCATATAAGGAAGTATGCGCATATTGCCTTTTCGTCAGTTGTACGTCCCCCTCATGCTGCCGTGAAAGTTTCCACTTAATATTCTTAAGCCATTCATAAAATTAAAAATCTTTATTTCGATCTGAATGTTTCTATTTCTCATAATATCAGAAAAAAACGTTATAACCGAGATTACCGAAAAAAAAGAATTTGATTCAAAGAAGATGCCTGCAGTATACTGGTATGCTTCAGTATTGAACTAGCTCTCAAAGGGATTACACCTGTTTGAACTTTTGAATTGTTTGAACTTGATTCTTTGGCCATGAATTAATTCAGTGATTACAGAAATTGTGCAGTCTGATACTTGAATTTATCACACAATCAGATTTTTGACGTTTTGAATTGAGAAAATTAGATACGATAGCCAAGTGTGGTGTGTAGAGAAAATTGGATATAATTTGCCTGCGCGTCAATTACACTTTTTAGTGTAGAGAAGGATTAGCAGTTATACCGACCTCGCACATTTTGGACTGATTGTTCACTTTGATCCATAAGTGAGGCTCTGCCCTCACGGAAAGATAAGTTTCTTTCACTTTGTAATCTTTCATTTACTAGGCATGAATCCTGCGAACATTAAAATCGGTGATTTATTCCTAGTCAAATTTGCAGGCTATCCCCTCTGGCCAATTCGAATCTTAGAGGTAATGACGACGAATACCGGAGACTGCAAATTAGCTGTTTTTTGCTTCGGCAAAAAACACGTTTTTTGCTACGGCAAAAAAAGGGGCTGTTCCCTCTTCAACGCCCAGCTCTTTGCGCTAAAGTTTGACTCTTTCTCCCAACTCTAATTTCTAAAACAGTAAAAACTTTAGCGTAAAGACCAGGGCGTTGAAGAGGGAACAGCCCCTTTCATATAAGGGGTAACTTCTGTTCGTTTTAAGTGATAATGTTGCTCCTTACTTTCAGTTAAAAAAACTTGTTTTTTGTTTTATTTAATTTCTGAACGTTTTTTAGTTAATCCATGTTTTGATTTCGGCTCTCCGCAGATGAATAATTGAAGCGAAATTTGCATATTTATTTATTTGGCCAAATGGCTTTCCCGTAGTTTTTATCGAATGATTTCGATAAAAAAGGAGGGGGAGGAGGCCGAGTTGCCCTCCAATTTTTTGGGTACTTAAAAAGGCAACTAGAACTTTTCGTTTTTTACGAACGTTTTCATTAGTGAAAGATATATGTAACTTACGAATTAGCTTGCGTAACAAACTTCTATATTCGTACGTTTTTATTATCTATATGAGAGGGTTCACCCACTCGTCAATACCTCGCTCTTTACACTAAAGCTTAAATTTTGTCCCCTGAATCACAAAGGCCGTAGAATAAATAGTTGAAATTAATAAAAATACTTTAGCGTGAAGACTGAGGTATTAGGAAGAGGTGAACTCCTTACATGCGTAATATTTCCTGTTCGTTAATTTTTAATGCTACTCCTTACTTTCAGTTGGAAAAACTTTCGCATATTTATTTTTTCATTGTTTTTTTTTAAATAATGCTAGAAAATGTTGCGCCCCCTTTATGGAAATCTTCTTCCCCCATGACAAATTCCTCCATTGAAAGTATCCCCCACATAACCCCCTCTTCTCAAACTCCCTTCCAACCAAAAAATCCTGAAAACGTCTGTACACTCCCCAAAAATCAATACTATATGCTAACACTGGTCAAAATTTTGTAACTTGCAGCCCCTCCCGCGGGAACTGTGGGGGATTAAGTCGTCCCCAAAGACATAGTTATAAGGTTTTTCGACTACGGTGAATAAAATGGCTATCTCAGAATTTTGATCCGACGACTTTGGGAAAAAATGAGCGTGGGAGGTGGCCTAGGTGCCCTCCAATTTTTTTGGTCACTTAAAAAGGGAACTAGAACTTTTCATTTCCGTTCGAATGAGCCCTCTTGAAAAATTCTAGGATTACTGGGTCGATACGATCATCCCTGGGAAAAAGGAAAAAAAAAATAATAAAAATAGACACGCATCCGTGATTTGTCTTCTGGCAAAAAATACAAAATTCCACATTTTTGTAGATAGGAGTTTGGAACTTGTACAGTAGGGTTCTCTGATATGCTGAATCTGATGGTGTAATTTTCGTTAAGATTCTATGACTTTTAGGGGGTGTTTCCCCCTATTTTCTAAAATAGGGCAAATTTTCTCAGGCTCGTAACTGCTGATGGGTAGTCCTAAACTTGATGAAACTTATATATTTGAAATCAGCATTAAAATGCGAATCTTTTGATGTAACTATTGTTATCAAAATTCCGTTTTTTGGAGTTTTGGTAACTATTGAGCCGGGTCGCTCCTTGCTACAGTTCGTTACCACAAACTGTTTGATAATTTCTGTTCGTTTTATTTTAATTTTGCTTCTTACTTTCGGTTGAAAAAATTCTCTTTTATTTAATTTCTCATCGTTTATTTAAATATCCACAGGAAATCTGGCCCAGCTCCCAGGAGACAATCCCCCCTTGGAAATATCCTCCAGACAATTTCATTGCGGTGAAAATACCAGGGCAATTACCCTTAACGACTCTATGCATAAGATTGAGACAGAAAAGAGATAGCAAGACACTCAAAAAGAATTATTTATAGAAATTCTTACAAGTTCCCCCTGTGTATAATTTCCCCTGACAATTTCACAATCTGGAAACTTCCTATCCTATGGAAACATCTACTATGGAAAGCTTCCAGCACAAAATTCATCCTCCCCCCCCTCCCACCCTAAAATGTATGCATGCTTCCCAATAACAATTACTACGGGGAAACAGTGGTCAATTTTTTTCAATTAAAGATGTTTACCTCCATCCTGGGGCTTGGAGGGGGGGGGTCTTGTTATATCCAATGGCATAGTTATTAGGCTTTTCAACTATGATGAACAAAATGGCTATCTCAAAACTTAGATGAAACTTGGGGGCCTAGTTGCGCTCCATTCTTTTTGGTTCACATAAGATGGTCACTAGAACTTTTAGTTTTCACTCGAATAAGTCCTCTCACAGTATTGTAGGACCACTGGGTCGATATAATCAACCGTGGAAAAAAAAACAGGCATCCTTGATCTTTATTCTGGCAAAAAAATACAAAATTCCACATTTTTGCAAATAGTAGCTTGAAACCTCTACAGTAGAGTTTTCTGATACGCTAAATCTGGTGGCGTGATTTTTATTAAGGTTCTATGACTTTTAGGGGGTGATTCCTCCTTTTTTCGAAAATCATGTGAACTTTCTCAGGCTCGTTGCCATTAATCAGTAAGACTAAACTTCATAAGACTTATATATTTGAAAGCATCATAATAAGGCAATTCTTTTGACATATCTATTGGTATCACAATTCCGTTTTTTACAGTTTCGGTTACTATTGATCCGGCTCGTTCCTTACTTACAGTTCGTTACTATAAAATATTTGACAGATATGCTATTTTAACAATTTGCCGCAGAAAGTGTCTTTAAATTTTTCTCACTATTTATCGCGCATTAACTGTAAATACCCTAAGAAGTTGTAGTTTTAGAGCTTTATATTTGTCTGAATTGGATACAAGATTTATTTAACCCTTTCAACTCCCCCACCCGCTGCTAAGTTTTAATTTCCATTGGCCTGCTCTCTTCATTTCTCTGTCGCACAGTGCCTGAGAGTTTCAACTTCCTTCCTCAAACTTTTCCAAAGTGCAACAGAAATGCTATTTTGATAGGCTTGATTGAAGTAGTCTTTACATTTACCCTCCCCCAAGTCAAAGTTTAGAATAAACTTGACACCCTTCTTACAATCCTCAGAGAGTCAATTCAATTCCTTTCTCTGTTAATTTCTTCCTAAGATTCCATAAAAATAGTTTTTCAATGTACTGGATACACTCATTGTTTTTTATTTACCCCTTCCTTTCTCTTCAAGTCAAAGTTAAAGTCTCCACCTCCCTCTCCTGCCTCTCTAATACTCCCTTAAAGTTTTGACTTAATTCCTTTGGCTATTTTTGAAATATTGGAAATAAAATAAAAATCCGGTGCACATAGTAAAAATCCGGTGCATAATGAAAAAATCCGGTGCACATCAGATACACGTATTGTTTTTCCGAGTATACTTTTACAAACGTCTAGGAATCTTGGCAAAGAAAAAAGCCAGTGAAGCTCAGTTGCATTACAACTAATCAGGAACAAAAGTTTTCGGCCGATTTCTGGGCCCTTTGCTTACGGCTCCTCAACGATTTCCTTCTCCCAAAAACAATCTTTTTTTTTTGTTTCGCGGTAAAGTTTTGGTTACCTAAGATCCAATATTATTCACTGTTTATTATAAAACGTAGTTAAAAATAACAGACAACTTCCATAGTCTAAGGTCCTTGCTCCAGGTACTTAGGGGGTTGTATACTCTCCTGAGGCATATTCGTTGAATCTTTTGATTTTTATCAAAAAACATATTTTAATCGGATGCTCAGAGTCTAAATCGGATGCTTCAAGGGTGGAGAGCTGGTGGAAAAAAGGGTACAAGAGGGAAGCTGATTACCCTCTAATGTCTATACACTCTTAAAATGAGCACTCAAACTTTCAATTTACGATTGAGTAAGCTCCCTAAAAAGTGAGCTTCCTCAAGAGGTAGTTCTACGACTAATCCTTCCATGTGAATTAAGTCCGTAAAAAGAAGAAGAATGCATGCAAGCCAGTAATTTCACTTTTTTGTCCAGATAAGAATGTCTATAATTACCCTCTACTCAGAGATAACGTTTCGAAGTAGAAAATGTGAAGAAGATTTTTCTAACTCTGGTGTTCTTTATAATACACATCTTCTATGAATATCTATATATAAACAAATAAGTTGTTTGTTTGTGTGTCTGTCGACTGACGTCATGTTTGTGTGTCGACTGACGTCATGTTTGTCGACTGACGTCATTATAAGGATTGAGCTGTATGTCGTCTTGAAGTTGTTTGTTGACTGACGTCATGTTTGTCAATTGATGAAATTACCGACCAGGACACCGGGACACAAATGACAACCAGGACACCGGGACACAGGGAATATAAATGATGACCGGGACACTCAAAGAGAAATTACAGACTGGGACACCGGGACACAAATCACGACCGGGACATATAAATGACGACCGGGACAGAGGGACACAGCTACAACGGGGACGCCGGGGGGCACAGGGGAATATATAAATAAAGACGGGGACACAGGGAATGTTCGATTAGCAATCACCATCAACAAAGCTCAAGGGCAATCATTAGAATAATGAGGTATAGGTCTGAATACGGATTGCTTTTCCCATGGACAATTATATGTTGCATGTTCAAGAGTCAGTAAACCTGACATTCTATTTATGTGCACAGACAATGGGATGTTGTATATTCGCAAGTTTTACGTAGTTAAAAACATATATATATATATATATATATATACATATATATATATATATATATATATATATATATATATATACTAGCTGTTGGGATGGCGCTTCGCGCCACCCCAAAACCTAGTTGGTGGGGGCGCTTCGCGCCCCCCCAAGCCCCCCCCGCGCGCGTAAGTCGTTACGCGCCATAATAGTTACGCGCCATTGTAGTTGTGTCCCTATGTCCCACCTGTGAATATAGATAGATATATATATATATATATATATATATAAAACTTGCGAATATACAACATTCTTTGCTGTCCCATTGTCTTTGCATATAAATAGATTGTCAGGTTTGCCGACTCTTGAACATGCAACATATAATGGTCCATGGGAAAACAATCTGTATTCAGATCTATACCTCATGATTCTAATGATTGCCCTTGAGCTTTGTTGATGGTGGTTGCTAATCGACCATTCCCTGTCCCGGTGTCCCGGTCGTCATTTATATCCCCCTGTTTCCCCCGGTGTCCCCGTTGTAGTTGTGTCCCTGTGTCCCGGTCGTCATTTATATTCCCTGTGTCCCGGTCGTCATTTGTATCCCGGTGTCCCGGTCTGTATATACATTCGTTTTTTAGTTTTGTTTTTCTCCTTTATTTTTTTCCTTTTTTTTTCTTTTTTAGTTTATTTAGATTTTTAGATTTTTTAGTTTTTTTATTAGTTTTTAGTTTTTTTTTCTTTTTAGTTTTTTTGTAGTTTTTACCTTCTTTTTAGTTTTGTTAGTTTTTTTTTTTACTTATGTCCTGGTCGTCATTTATACTCCCTGTGTCCCGGTGCTTTGTTGATTGCTAATCGAACATTCCTTTTGTCCTGGTCGCTTTCTCTTTGAGTGTCGTCATTTATTTTTTTCTTTTTTAGTTCTTTTAGTTTTTACCTTTTTTAGTTTTTTTTAGTTTTTTAGATGAAAATTTTTTTTAGTTTTTTCCTTTTTTTCTTTTTAGTTTTTTATTGGTTTTTACCTTTATTTTAGCTTATTTTTCAGTTTTTTCCTTTTTTTTAGTTTTTTTTATTTTTTTTTTTTTTTAGTTTTTTACCTTTTTTTAGTTTTTTTAGTTTTTTTAGTTTTTTAGCTTTTTTACTTTTTTTATTAGTTTTTAGTTTTTTTTGTAGTTTTTGCCTTTTTTTAGTTTTTTCAGTTTTTTTTTTAGTTTTTTATTGGTTTTTACCTTTATTTTAGCTTATTTTTCAGTTTTTTCCTTTTTTTTAGTTTTTTTTTAGTTTTTAGTTTTTTTAGTTTTTTACCTTTTTTTAGTTTTTTTAGTTTTTTTAGTTTTTTAGCTTTTTTATTTTTTTTATTAGTTTTTAGTTTTTTTTTGTAGTTTTTGCCTTCTTTTAGTTTTTTTAGTTTTTTAGCTTTTTTATTAGTTTTTAGTTTTTTTTGTAGTTTTTGCCTTTTTTTAGTTTTTTTCTTTTTAGTTTTTTTGTAGTTTTTACCTTCTTTTTAGTTTTGTTAGTTTTTTTTTTTACTTATGTCCTGGTCGTCATTTATACTCCCTGTGTCCCGGTGCTTTGTTGATTGCTAATCGAACATTCCTTTTGTCCTGGTCGCTTTCTCTTTGAGTGTCGTCATTTATTTTTTTCTTTTTTAGTTCTTTTAGTTTTTACCTTTTTTAGTTTTTTTTAGTTTTTTAGATGAAAATTTTTTTTAGTTTTTTCCTTTTTTTCTTTTTAGTTTTTTATTGGTTTTTACCTTTATTTTAGCTTATTTTTCAGTTTTTTCCTTTTTTTTATTTTTTTTTTATTTTTTATTTTTTTTAGTTTTTTTTAGTTTTTTTAGTTTTTTAGCTTTTTTACTTTTTTTATTAGTTTTTAGTTTTTTTTGTAGTTTTTGCCTTTTTTTAGTTTTTTCAGTTTTTTTTTAGTTTTTTATTGGTTTTTACCTTTATTTTAGCTTATTTTTCAGTTTTTTCCTTTTTTTTAGTTTTTTTTAGTTTTTAGTTTTTTTAGTTTTTTACCTTTTTTTAGTTTTTTTAGTTTTTTTAGTTCTTTAGCTTTTTTATTTTTTTTATTAGTTTTTAGTTTTTTTTGTAGTTTTTGCCTTTTTTTAGTTTTTTAGTTTTTTAGCTTTTTTATTAGTTTTTAGTTTTTTTTTGTAGTTTTTGTAGTTTTTGCCTTTTTTTAGTTTTTTTAGTTTTTTAGCTTTTTTATTTTTTTTATTAGTTTTTAGTTTTTTTTGTAGTTTTTGCCTTTTTTTAGTTTTTTCAGTTTTGTCACCTGATCCAGTTTTTTCAGGTGACGTCACCTGATCCATCCACAGATCCACACACAGACAACTTATTTTTATATATATAGATAGATATATATGTATGTATATATATATATATATATATATATATATATATATATATATATATATATATATATATATATACATACATACATATATATATATATATATATATATATATATATATATATATATATATATATATATATATATATATATATATATATATATATATATATATAGGTGTCGCCACCCCAACACCTAGTTGGTGGGGCGCTTCGCGCCCCCCCCAAGCCCCCCCGCGCGCGTAAGTCGTTACGCGCCATATTAGTTACGCGCCATTGTAGTTATGTCCCTGTGTCCCACCTGTGAATATAGATAGATTTATATATGTGTTTCAAACTACGTAAAAATTGCGAGTATACAACATTCTTGGCTTTCCCATTGTCTGTGCATATACAAAGCCGTATGTACTAATAATGACGTCATATGCAAACGCTCTTTTTACAAACAAACAAACATGCATACACACAACTCGTTATTATATAGATAAATAGATAGATAGATGCAATACAAATTAACTGCGCAAAACTTGCGAATATACAACATTCTTCGCTGTCCAATTGTCGCTGCATATAAATAGATTGTCAGGTTTACCGACCCTCGAACATGCAACGTACAATTGTCCATGGGAAAAACAATCAGTATTAAGATCTATACCACATTTTTCTAATGATTGACCTTGAGCTTTGTTAATGGTGATTGCAAATGCTAATCGAATTGGGAATTGAAATCTTTTAAATTGAAAAGGCAGATCCGTTGGAATCATGGGAATGCGAGGAATAAGAACAGCCTCACCCTCAAAAGGCCCTGTCAAGATTGTGGCCTCTATTAGGTTTTCCATTGTTTTTTTTACGGCAAGTCGAGTGCCATTGCAAAGCTTTGGTGGGTTTATATTTCTTAAAAGTATTATTGGTACGCCTATGTTTAGTTGTAGCACGTGTGGTGGAAACCCTGAAAGATCTATGGAATTTAAAAATTCAGATGGATAATTAACCGCTTCATTTGGTTCCAAAACTGTGTCGACTGACTTGTAAAGGACTGCCTGGTCTCGAATCTTGGTCAAAACAATATTGTTGATTTCGTGGACGTCTATATTTTTGGGTGCGAGAATCGCTCTTTCACTTAGCCATTTATTATTTTTATAATTTTTTAGAATATTCGGAAATACTATTTCAATCAATTCATTTTTTGACGTCACTAAATTACAGAATTCAGCAGGTAGTTGTATATGTCATGAAATTGAGTCTACTGGGAGCTTTCTGTTTCCAATTGCCAGTAATTAATCTGAAAATGTTTGACCAGAGTCATCGTTTTGCAATCGGACACGCATATTTGTAGTTAATTTTAATATTTTTACGTGTGCCCATAAATTAAAATTCTTCAGGCAAGCATTCATTTCGTCTGCAGGAGTTGATCTAGGTATTATAGGTAATGTTTGCCTGAAATCTCCCGCAAGCAATATTAATGTGCAGCCAAAGGGTTTCGACTTCCCTCTCAAATCTTTCAAGCATTGATCCAGAGCCTCCAGCGATTTTTTGTGTGCCATTGTGCACTCATCCCAAATAATAAGTTTGCATTGCTGCAATACTTTACCCATCCCAGATGATTTGGAAATATTGCACGTGGGAGTTTCTGTAGAATGCAAATTCAGAGGCAATTTCAAAGCGAAATGAGCAGTTCTTCCACCAGGCAGCAATGTTGCGGCTATTCCGGACGGCGCAATTGCCAACGCTATATCATTTTTTGATAGAATTGATGCCAGAATCAGTTTTATCACAAATGTTTTACCAGTACCTCCTGGCGCATCCAAAAAGAAAATTTCTCCAACGTTGTTATCGACACAATGCATTATCGTAATCATAAATGTCTTTTTGTTCCGACGTTAACTTGGAAATGTTATTTTGTACATACGACAATAGATCACTCGTACTGTAACTTTGTTCACGATCCAATTCTACACATGTCGAAACAGCAGCGATACGGTTAGGTGAAGGCATTCCCAAATCCTGAAGAGGTTTGTTTGCCATACGTAGGCACAAATCTTCTATAATAACTAAAGTGTAGTTATAAATTTCTGATGTAAAATCAAAAGTCATATCTGACGTCTCTAACTGTTTTCGATGGAGTATATCTTCGGACATTTTTGACTTATATTTTTCCCATAACTCTGTAGGAGCTGATGGAGAGCAAGTTGTTAAAATGATGCCAAACAATGCACGAATTTGACTTGGGGTTGACGTTTCGCACGCGTCATTGATGCAGTTATCCCAGTGTTGGTCATTCTCCAATAAATTCAGAGCTTGGCATGCACTACGGTAAGTGTCATGTATAGTACCGTTTACAGTTCTCAAATACTCAAAGGATGTCGAACCGGGTACATTCACCAAAAGCAGGCGTAGAAAGAAGCATTCATGTTGATTGGGGTGAACGGTGTAGAGTCTTCCTATCGTGGTATCTTTGAAGATGGTAGGTTGGCCGTCGACTGACTTACCCTGTTTTCGACGTTCAAATACTTTATTTTTAGTATTCCACGTGTAATACGAAGGCACTTCAGTATACAGCAGTTTTTTTGCAAAAGAATCATTTTTGCAAAGCGAAAAAAAGCTGTTAATGTTGTATCCGGTGGATTCAGGACTCTTTGTTGCACGTTGGTTTCCGTGAAATAAACACGTTGACCATTCTGTAAATGTACCGCTAAGTGAACAACAGCTGGACTACGTTCATGTATCGGAAATGAAAGAATTCGCCAAACAGCTTCATTACTGCTTATGTATCTTCCAGCCTGATATTGTACGATTTCGTCGAAATCTTTGATTTCGGGCTGCAAGCCAAAAACTGCCATGTCACTGCCTTTGTTGACGTATTTACATATGTATTTGATTGCCTTTACGGAGTTACAGTATTCAACGTTTATGTGTGCATTAAATGTTTTTGAAAATAATGGGGAATATGGAACAACCCACTGGTTATCTACTTCGATGGTGGTACCGTTACGCTTCTTTATTATTGCTCTTTTACCGCCATCTTCAGTAGATCTTCTTCTATATTGTGGGTAACCATCATTGCCAGTAATTGTGTTTGATACTAAAAGTCGAGGATATTGCTTTGTGCACCTTCCTTTGGCCATGCATGGTGAATTTTCGTTCAGTGCACCGCAAGGTCCATGTATCATATTTTTTACAATAATATCATGTAACCCCTTATCGACATTTTTATCAGGTATTTCAGCGGAAATCACATCATCAATTTCGTTCGAAGTAATTTTTTTATGTAGCCAGATTAGTATATGTGCGTGTGGCAAACCTCGTTTTTGCCATTCCACTGAGTACATCCAGCATCGCACTGACCCAAACACTTTAAGTTTTACTATGTAGTTTATCAGTGATTTCAACTTTTGCCGGAAGAAACGGGCCGTAATGTCATGCCTATGAACCGCCGATTGTCCTTGAAGTAAAAGCTGCAGTATCTCGTCCCAAGATTGATTACATGTAAATGTAATAAATAAATCTGGACGACCATAGAGACGAACATACGCAATAGCATCTTGAGCATATTCATGCATATGACGGGGACTGCCAGCATATGACGAAGGTAAAATTGTTAATCTTCCAACGTTTGTGGTATTACCGTCATTTATAACTGCATCTCGCAAATGAATGTATTGTTCAGAGCGGAGCTTGGTCTGATTCAGGCGGATATATAGCAAACGTTCTGATTCAATTTTAGCATACATATCAACGACAAATTGGTGAAACAATTCACGGCATTTTAAAATATAATTTTCTTCATCCTGCCGAATCATTAGTCTATAGGAATAATAATGCATTGCACTGCATTTCTTATTCATTTCTTTGTTAGTGGCTGGATTCATCAATTTAATATTAAAGTGATAGCTGTCGGCTCCATCCCAAAAAATGATAGGATATTGTAGGGCATCGTAGCATCGATGAGTTTCAGCAATTCTTAACAACTGAGCGTTTCGCTTATGAAGAATAATATCTCGAGGTAAAAACTGATCACCGACCATAACGATTGCCACTTCGTCGATAGTTGGAGCATTGTATCTACGAACATGTTGGCCAGGAGGCGTTTTGTCAGCGGAAATAACAATTTTATGCGTATCAGTAGGCATCAAATCGATGGCTGTTTTGAACAGACGCACTAAATTATTATTTTCGTGGAAAAGATGTTGCAATTGGGAAACGATTGTCCTTTCAACGTTGGGAGAAATTTCGCAATGTGCAGTCAATTCAGAATTTCTATCACTGATGAAGTACAATTGTAAAAATTTATGATTCTCGCCTGAGAATGGTAGAAGGGACCCTGCTCTATGATAAATTTGCCCTTTTACTTTGAAAGTAGGCATAAATTGATCTGGATTTTCGATTTGGGCTCCAAACGACGTCATTTGGAAACATGAGTTGTATTTTCTGATTTGTGACAAAAAACGCTTAGATTCTGACGTAGTTCCAGTAAGGAAAGTCTTCAATGGCTCTGGTGGTGCGGCCAATAGAGGAAGTTTAACTTTTCCTGAGGCGCAACACATTCCCATTGTTTCACCATTGAATTTCAAGGCCTTGCAATAGGGACAAATTTTAGACATTGTCCCGATTTGAACACATCTACTCAAGCTATAATCATCGACTGGGTTGTACCTGAATGCCAGGCGATAACTTTCCGGTTGCTCTGATTCCTCGGCACGCTTTCTTTTCTTACTTTCTCTATCAGCAGCAAGTCTGATTTCCTGCTGTTCTTGTAATTCCTCGGCACGCCTTCTTTTTTTACTTTCTCTTTTAGCAGCAAGTCTGCTTCCGCGTTGCTCTGGTAGTTCCTCGGCACGCTTTCTGTTCTTTCTTTCTCTATCAGCCTCAAGCCTGTTTCCTTGCTGTTCTTTTGATTCCTCGGCACGCTTTCTGTTCTTTCTTTCTCTATCAGCCTCAAGCATGTTTCCTTGCTGTTCTTTTGATTCCTCGGCACGCTTTCTGTTCTTTCTTTCTCTATCAGCCTCAAGCCTGTTTCCTTGCTGTTCTTTTGATTCCTCGGCACGCTTTCTTTTCTGACTTTCTCTATCAGCAGCAAGTTTTTTGGCATAGACTCTTTGAGCATCATCATTGGCTTTTGCCATTGTAAGTTGGTCAGTCATTTTAAACTTAAACATTAATAGATTTCTACGTGAACATATGTCTTAAATATCTTGAATGACGTCACCGTCGTAGCAAAAATGACGAAAACTAACTTGATGACGTCAGTCAACACAGAAACAAGACGTCACCTGACAGACAGATAGACAACTTATTTATCTATATATATAAAAATAAGTTGTCTGTGTGTGGATCTGTGGATGGATCAGGTGACGTCATGTTTGTTCGCATATGACGTCTGAATTATTTCACACTAATACAAAAGAAGAAAAAAACTAAAAAAGGTAAAAACTACAAAAAAAACTAAAAAGAAAAAAAAACTAAAAAAGCTAAAAAACTAAAAAAAACTAAAAAAAGGTAAAAAACTAAAAACTAAAAAAAACTGAAAAAACAAAAAAAAGGCAAAAACTAAAAAAAAACTAAAAACTAATAAAAAAACTAAAAAAGCTAAAAAACTAAAAAAACTAAAAAAACTAAAAAAAGTTAAAAAAAAACAACTAAAAACTAAAAAAGAAAAAACTAAAAAAAAGGAAAAAACTGAAAAATAAGAGAAAAAGAAAACTAAAAAAATATTAATAAATATAAAAAATATAAATATAAATATAATATAAATTAGCAATCAACAAAGCACCGAGACACAAATGACGACCGGGACACAGGGAGTATAAATGACGACCAGGACATAAGTAAAAAAAAAAACTAAAAAAACTGTCTGTCTGTCTGTCGAGTGACGTCGTGTTTGTCCGCATATGACGTCTGAATTATTTCACACTAATACAAAAGAAGAAAAAAAAAACTAAAAAAGGTAAAAACTACAAAAAAAACTAAAAAGAAAAAAAACTAAAAAAGCTAAAAAACTAAAAAAAAACTAAAAAAAAGGTAAAAAACTAAAAACTAAAAAAAACTGAAAAAACTAAAAAAAGGCAAAAACTAAAAAAAAACTAAAAACTAATAAAAAAACTAAAAAAGCTAAAAAACTAAAAAAACTAAAAAAACTAAAAAAAGGTAAAAAAAAAAAAAACTAAAAACTAAAAAAGAAAAAACTAAAAAAAAGGAAAAAACTGAAAAATAAGAGAAAAAGAAAACTAAAAAAATATTAATAAATATAAAAAATATAAATATAAATATAATATAAATTAGCAATCAACAAAGCACCGAGACACAAATGACGACCGGGACACAGGGAGTATAAATGACGACCAGGACATAAGTAAAAAAAAAACTAAAAAAACTAAAAAAATGGTAAAAACTACAAAAAAACTAAAAACTAATAAAAAAACTAAAAAATCTAAAAATCTAAATAAACTAAAAAAGAAAAAAAAGAAAAAAGGAAAAAAATAAAGGAGAAAAACAAAACTAAAAAACGAATGTATATACAGACCGGGACACCGGGATACAAATGACGACCGGGACACAGGGAATATAAATGACGACCGGGACACAGGGACACAACCATAGCGGGGACGCCGGGGGCACATGGGGGATATAAATGACGACCGGGACACCGGGACACAAGGAATATAAATGACGCCCGGGACACTCAAAGAGAAATCACAGACTTTGACACCGGGACACAAATGACGACCGAGACACAGGGAATATAAATGACGACCGGGACACAGGGACATAACTACAAAGGGGACGCCGGGGTGCACAGGGGGATATATAAATGACGATGGCGACTCAGGGAATGGTCGATTAGCAATCACCATCAACAAAGCTCAAGGGCAATCATTAGAATCATGAGGTATAGATCTGAATACGGATTGTTTTCCCATGTTGGTGGGGGCACTTCGGGCCCCCCAAGCCCCCCGTGCGCGTAAGTCGTTACGCGCCATATTAGTTATGCGCCATTGTATTTGTGTCCCTGTGCATATAAATAGATTGTCAGGTTTACCGACTCTTGAACATGCAACATATAATTGTCCATGGGAAGAACAATCTGTATTCAGATCTATACCTCATTATTCTAATGATTGCCCTTGAGCTTTGATGATGGTGATTGCTAATTGAACATTCCCTGTGTCCTCGTCGTCATTTATGTATCCCCTGTCCCCTGGCGTCCCCGTTGTTGTTGTTTCCCTGTGTCCCGGTCGTCATTTGTGTCCCGGTGTGCCAGTCTGTAATTTCTCTTTGAGTGTCGCGGTCGTCATTTATATTCCCTGTGTCCCGGTGTCCCGGTCGTCATTTGTGTCCCGGTGTCCCAGTCTGTAATTTCTCTTTGAGTGTCGTGGTCGTCATTTATATTCCCTGTGTCCCGGTCGTCATTTTTTTCCTGGTCGTCATTTGTGTTCCAGTTTCCCGGTCTGTAATTTCGCTTCGAGTGTCCTGGTCGTCATTTATATTCCCTGTGTCCCGGTCGTCATTTGTGTCCCGGTCCTTTGTTGATGGTGATTGCTAATCGAACATTCCTTGTGTCCCGGTCGCTTTCTCTTTGAGTGTCTCGGTCGTCATTTATATTCCCTATGTCCCGGTCGTTATTTGTGTCCCGATATCCCGGTCTGTAATTTCGTCAGTCGACAAACATGACATCAGTCGACACACAAACATGACGTCACTTGACAAACACACACACACACACTGACAACTTATTTTTATATAGATAGAAGTTGTCTGTGTGTCTAACGAGTGACGTCATGTTTGTGTGTCGACTGATGTCATGTTTGTCGACTGACGAAATTACAGACCGGGACATCGGGACACAAATGACGACCGGGACAACGGGACATAGGGAATATAAATGACGACCGGGACACTCAAAGAGAAATTACCGACCGGGACACTGGAACACAAATGACGACCGGGACAAAAATGACGACCGGGACACCGGGACACAGGGAATATAAATGACGACCGTGACACTCAAAGAGAAACCAGGACATAGGGAATATAAATGACGACCGGGACATTCAAAGAAAAAGCGACCGGGACACACGGAACCTTCGATTAGCAATCACAATCAAAAAAGCACCGGGACACAAATGACGACCGGGACACAGGGAAAATAAATGACGACCAGGATACTCAAAGAGGAATTACAGACCGGGACACCGGAACTCAAATGACGACCGGGACAAAAATGACGACCGGGACACAGGGAATATAAATGACGACCGCGACACTCAAAGAGAAATTACAGACTGGGACACGGGACCCAGGGGAACAACAACAACGGGGACGCCGGGTGACACGGGGGGATATATAAATGACGACGGGGACACAGGGAGTGTTCGATTAGCTATCATCATCAACAAAGCTCAAGGGCAATCATTAGAATAATGAGGTATAGATCTGAGTACAGATTGTTTTTCCCATGGACAATTATATGTTGCATGTTCAAGAGTCGGTAAACCTGACAATCTATTTATATGCACAGACAATGGGACAGCCAAGAATGTTGTATATTCGCAAGTTTTACGTAGTTAAATATATATATATATATATATATATATATATATATACATATATATATATATATATATATATATATATATATATATATATATATATATATATATATATATATATATATATATATATATATATATATATATATATATGTATATATATATATATATATATATATATATATATATATATATATATATATATATATGTATATATATATATATATATATAGGACACAGGGACACAACTACAACGGGGACACCGTTGTAGTATTTTTTCCTTGTGCACTTCATTTGGAAGTGGGAGACTAAGGAGCTATGGGAGTGGCTAATTCTACTGGAAATTGGAATCTCTAGTGCCCTGTTTAAGAGTCAAAAGTAATTGTAGGGCTATTAACCCCCTTCATCTAGGCTCAGTTCTCCCCAAATGTATCCGATTAAAAGTTTGAGATAGTCATTTTATTCAAACTAGTCTACAGATTAGTTACCAAAAAATACAGGGTAAACACAACCTCCCTAGAACCCAGATGCATATGCTATGAATTATGGGGGCGGGCAGTAGCCAAGGTCTTGTTTGTAGGAATTTATATTCGAGTCATATATTCAATTTAAGTTTTACTCTTTAATTATTTATATATTTATTTATATTAGTACGTGTTCTATGTTTATTTTCTATGATTATTTATTAAATTTCCCTTCGTTTTGGGTTTCATTTTTTCTTCAATAGTAATTTCTAGTCGTTTCACTTTCAATTAATATAGGAATTTATTTTTGCTAATCCTAGCTTTAATATGTCCTTATTTTTCTTTGGCAAACTAGACATTCGGAAAGTTTTTTTTTTTTTAATTAATTTTTGTTCGTTTTAATAGCAGTTAGGGGATTGACATTCGCTCATT
This sequence comes from Artemia franciscana, assembly GCF_032884065.1. Lineage (NCBI taxonomy): Eukaryota > Metazoa > Arthropoda > Branchiopoda > Anostraca > Artemiidae > Artemia > Artemia franciscana. Next base: position 12,050,821 of record NC_088876.1, read on the forward strand.
CCCAGAGAAGTACCTTTATAATTTTTTTTCACTTTTTTATAAACACTTCTTCTTCAGAAAGTTTTTTCTAAATTAATTTCTGTTTCTTTTTGCTTGCCGCAGTTTTTCTTGTCTCTTGCTTGAGAGTTCAAATATCTATTTCTAAATTAAAAGTTCTAATTAGCAGCTTTTGATTTTTTTTTCAATACCGCCTTAACATTCTTTGAAACTTTCAACTGAATGCCACCAGCTTTTCCAGAGATATTTGGAATTATTAATGAATGACAAAATATTATGTAAATAATTTTGACAGTTTTTTTCGTGTTTTTTTTTTCTTCAAAGCATTTTTTTGATTCAAGAAATTTTTTTCAAGACGTTTTTATGGCACTTGGCATTTACCAAGTGGCATATAGCTATCGCAATTTCTGTCTGTCTGTCGGTCGGTCTGTCTTTCTGTCGGTCTCGGTTTTGCTAGTTTTGGCACTTCCAGATAAGCTAGTTCGATGAAATTTGGCAAACATATTAGGGACCTCACCATATTAAATTAGAAATACTCATTTCGCCGGTTCGACTGTCTCGGGGGGGAGGGTTGGAGGGACGATTAATCAGAAACATTAGAAAAAATAGGGCATTTTTTAACTTACGAAACTGTGATTGGATCTTAATGAAGTTTGATATTTAGAAGGAAATTGTGTCCTAGAGCGCTAATTTTAAATTTCAACTGGATCCGATGATATTTGGGGGAGTTGGAGGGGGAAATCTGAAATCTGGGAAAACGCTTAAAAATCGAAAATTGGGATGAAACTTTGTGGGAAAAATAAGCACAAGTCCTAAATACTTGATTGAAATGACTGGAAAAGAAAGGCAGACGTGGAAGCATGCAAACTCACAGTCAAAAGCACAGGCACAATGAGAGGGAGAAAAAACGTAAGCAAACACACAGAGTCAGACAAACAAACGCACAAAGAGATACTCAGAGACAGGCAAACACACAGTCGCACACACAGGCACAGTGACAGAGAAGCAAAAACATGCACAAAAACACAGAGTCAAACAAATAAACACACAATGAGAGACTCAGAGACAAAAACACCAACAAATGTACATGTTTCAACGCACAAAGACTGACAGAAAAACAGACAAACACGCAGTCAGACACACAGGTACAGTGAAAGAGAGACAAAGTTGCGCACAAGAAGATGAGGCACCGTCAAACCTAACCTAACATACCGTGCGTTGATTAGGTTGATTGGGTTAACCTAACCTAGTCGCATGTAAGAAATAGGCAAATTCCAGTGATTCTGTGTGTCTATTTGTATGTGTGTTTTTGTCCCTATCTCTCACCGTCCTTGTTTTTCTGAAGGTTTGTATGCCTGTCTTTGTTTGTTTGTATGTGTATGTGTTCGTCTGTCTCTTTGTCTGTCTCTCTGTGTCTGATATTGTGTGTTTGTGTTTATGTTTTTGTCTCTCTCTCTCTCTCCCCGCACCTGTGTGTCTGACTGTGTCTTTGCCTGTCTCTTTGTCTGTCTTTGTATATTTGTGTGTCTGAATCTCCGTGTCTTTGTCTCTCTCTTACCGCACCTTTGTGTCTGAGTGTGCGTTTGCCTGTCTCTGTTTCTGTCTTTGTGTGTCTGACTCTTTGTGTTTGTGTTGTGTTTCTGACTCTGTATTTTTGTGGGTGTTTTTGTCTCTCTTCCACCATGCCTATATGTCTGACTTCGTGTTTGCCGCTCTCTGTTTCTATCTTTGTGTGTTTGTGTGTCTGGCTGTTTTTTTGTCTGTCTCTCACCATGTCTATTTGCCAGACAATGTGTTTGCTTGTCTCTGTGTGTGTCTAAGTGTGTCTGACTTTTTGTGTTTGTTTTGTGTTTCTGACTCTGTATGTTTGTGTTTGTTTTTGTCTCTCTTTCTCTCTCACCATGACTGTCTGTCTGACTTCGCCATTGCCGGTCTCCGTGTCTATCTTTTGGTTTTTGTGTGTCGGACTGTGTGTGTTTTTGTCGGTCTCCCTCCGCATCTCTTTTCCTGACAATGTCTTTGCCTGTCTCTGTGTCTGTCTTTGTGTGTTTCTGTGTCGGACTCCTTGGGCTTGTGTTTATTTTTATCTTGATCTGGCTCTGCTTGTGTGTCTGACTTTGTGTTTGCCTGTCTCTTTGTCTGTCTTTGTATGTTTGTGCTTCTGAGTATACGAATCTGTGTATGTTTATGTCTCTCTCTCACTATGAATGCGTGTCTGACTTTGTGTTCGCCTGTCTCTTTATTAGTCCTTATGTTTTTGTTTTTCTGACATCTTTGTGTTTTTTTGTGTATTTTGTTTCTCTCCCACAATATACTTTTGAGTTGGACTCAATGTTTGCCTCTTTTTAGTCTATCTTTGCATGTTTGTGTATCTGAATTCATGCGTTTTTGTGTCTGTTTTTCAATCCCTCTCACTGTGCATATGTATCTGACTGTGTCTTTGCCTGTCTCTGTGTCTGTCTTTGTGTGATATTGTGTCTGAATCTGCGTGTTTGTGTGTTTTTGTTTCCCCTTTTCACCGTGCCTGTATGCCCGAATATGTGCCTGCCTGTCTCTGAGTCTCTCTTTGTGTGTTTGTTTGACTGACTCTGTGTATTTGTGCATGTTTTTGTCTCTCTCTCATTGTGCCTGGGCGTTTGACTGTACGTTTCCCTTTCTCTGTGTCTGTCGTTGTGTGTTCGTTTGTCTGACTCTGTGTATTTGTTTGTATTCTTGTTTTTCTCTCACCGTACCTGTAGGTCTAATTGTGTGTTTGCCTGTCTCTTTTTCTGTCTTTGTGTCGTTTTTCTGTTTTTGGGTGTTTTTTCTCTCCCTCTCATCATGCCTCGGTGTCTGACTGTGTGTTTGTCTATCGGCGTGTCAGTCTTTGTGTGCTTGTTTGTCTAAATTTTATTTGTTTGTATATGTTTATATCTCTCACCGTGCCTGTGTGTCTGACTGAGTGTTTGGATATCTCTGTGTCAGTCTTTGTTTATTTGTTTGTCTGACTCTGTTTGTCACAGTGTGTATTTTTTTTTCTCTCTCTCTCTCTCACCGTGCCTGTGTGTCTGAATGTGTTTACCTTTCTCCGTGTCTATCTTTGCGTGATTGTATCTGTGTTTTTGTGTATGCGTGTTTTTTTCTCTCTTTCTCACTGTACCTGTGTATCTGAGTGTCTATTTGTCTGTCTTTGTGTCTGAATTTGTATGTTTGCGTGTGTGTTTTGTCTCTCTATGTGCATATTTTTCTGAGCTTCTGTTTGCCTTTTTCTGCGTCTGCTTGCATGCCTGTGAGTACTTCTTTGTTTGTTTGTGTATTTCTCTCTCTCTCTCTCTCTCACACACTCTCTTTCTCTGTCTTTATATTTGTCGGTCTGACCGTTTGTTTGCTAGATCCCCCTATGAGTCTTGCAGTAGTACTTTTGTCTCTGAATTTGTGTTGTCTTGTATTTCTGACTTTTGAATAAGTATTTTATGCGTATGATCTTACATTACAAATAATGGAAACATAACAAAGTAGTGCAATAAACTATTTTCACCGAAATAATGGCAAGTGGAATACCATCATAAAAAAGGAATGCTTTGAATCCATCCCATAAAATAGTTCACGATGTTTTCTCTTGAGATGTCACATATTCTTTTTTGGGGTCATACCCAAGTTATTCAGCCTCGACATACATTTCGTCACTGATACATTCGGCTTCATGGATTGTATATTCTGTTAAACCCATGATGGTAGTAGTAACGTTTGGCGGTGCTTTGTTTTTCATCAATTCATCTTGATTTTCCTTGGTGATTATGTTTTTCAATTCCCTTTTTATTTTACTTGCAGTTTCTCCATCTATTACTATATTATTTTTACATAGGTTGCAGTTTGGCACTTGGATATGATATGCATTGTGATTACGTTGCTGTAGTATACTTGTAATCTTCCTGTGTTCCTTTGAAGGCTAATGTAAAAAAGATGGCGATCGGATCTATCAACGGGTAAAGCGTTGCCAGCACCATAAGCAAGAAGTGGGCTTTTGCCAACAATTAAAAATTTCATGTTTACATTCTCTTTGAGCATTATCATCTCTGGAAATGTTACCCTCACCTATCTACCATTTTGGTGATGGATATTCTTGGGCACTCCAAAGGAATTTATCCCCTCACTGCGATGACAACGCAAGCATACACTTTTAATAAGATCCCCGTTAATGCTTGTTTCAAAAAAGATATTAGCGATATTCGATCCTCTTATTTCCGTTTCTGTAAATTTCTTCTCTATCTTCCTCTGTGGTATAGGAATCGAAAGATAATCAAAAAGTTCCATCTTCCGAACATTACTGAGAAGCTGACTGATCTACACAAAAAGCTCTCAGAAACGGAGTATCGGCGTTTGTCGCCTCACCACGGTCTGATCCGTTTGGATGACTAATGTCTATTGTTGACTCTCGTTTTTTTTTGTATCACATTTTTTTTTATTTGTTTTCCGTTTTTCTTCAAGTCTTTACTCCACTATTTATCTTTTTGATGTATGTGGGTTACAAATAAATATTATTATTATTATTATAGCTCGAATATTTCTCTTTGACAGCATCTAACACTACGATAACTTTATCATGAACACAAACTTTCTTGAAATATTTCATCTTCACCTTTTAAAATAAGATGTGAGTGTGTATCCTTCCAATGTACAAGTAACACTTTTCGAAAACACAATAAAACAGCCATTGTCGATGATAAGCCATAGATTGCCATGGAAGAAGCCTCATGCAAAATGTTGGAATGAATGAAACGTGGAGTGGAATTGCTTGAATTGGAACTGTTGAATCGAAGGAGCAAAAGCGGGGGAGGGGGTCGGAACTGACTGAACCGGAGCAGGATCTGGAATTCGGATACGAGCGGGAATAGTTCGAACTAGAATCAGTTAAACTGAGATGGAAGCCAACAGGAGCAGAACTTCAACTACTGTAACTGGAACCACTGGAACATGGGCTGGTATCTGTCAAGTGCAAAAAATCTGTCTTGGAGAAGGCCCTCGGGTTTTTTCGTATCTGACCAATGTAAACAATATGCCTTGGAGAAGGCGCTTCGGCTGTTTTCTATTTACCCAGTATTTTAGTTCATAAAAGGTTTTATTAATAGCTAATAAGTGCCACAGGGTACCAAGGGTCAGTTACAAAGGGACAATGTCCGTCAAATGCCATGGGCCATTACTACGGTGTTGGCTTGTGTAAACACCAGTCAATGGAGTTAAAATTTCATTTCTATCAAAAAATGTCTGAAATACTTTAAAATGATAATGTGTACCACAGGGTACCAAGGATCAGTCGCATAATGTCATGGTGGTGTGCATAATAACTGGCCTAGAGTATTACGATTTAACAATGAAATGGTAAGTTACAACTGTTGAAATAAAAATATCTGTCAGGATATTAAAACATCTGAAAAAGCTAAACTGGTTTTTAGAACCCTGTTGGAATTGGTTACTAGGACACTGTTAGAATTAGTTGCTAAGGCCTCTTTGGTATTGGTTGCTAGGGTCCTGTTGGAGTTGGTTGTTGGGGCCTCGGTAAAATGGGTTACAAGGGCCCCATTGGAATTGGTCGCCTGGGTCCCGTTGGAATTGTTTGCTTGGGCGAGATGGATCAATAATCAATAGCTATTGCTGGTTGCTGGGGCCTCATGGGAAATGGTTGCTAAGATGTCATGGGAACTGGTTGCTGGGGCCCTGCTTCTGGAACTAAACCTGAGGGAGAAATGTCTTTAAAAAGCGGATTCTCAAATAGAAAACCTCTTTTATAGCATTACTTAACCATCAGGTGTACAATATCAATAATACGAGCGTTTTGAGTCAATAATCAATACTACCTGATTGTTGCTAGGTCCCCATTGGAATCGATTGCTGGGACCCCGTTAGAATTGGTTGTTATGCCATCGTTGGAATTGGTTTCTAGCGTCTCGTTGGAATTGGCTGTTAGGACTTCGCTGAAACTGGTTGCTGGGACTCCGTTGGAATTGGTTGTTAGGGCTTCTTTGGAATAGGGACTCTTTGGAATTGGTTGCTAGGGCCCCGTTGGCATTGATTGCTAGGGCATCGTTCAAATTAGTTGCTAGGGTGCGATGGATCAGTAATCATTAACACCTGCGCCTTGAAGAAACTCTGCCAAATAAGCTTTAAAAAAGTGTCCTCACCGGGATTCCAAGGGGTAGGACTCTGCTCGCAAGTCATTATGATTACACTGGTCTTACTGAACCAATGATACTAAAAGACTGGGAGAGAACTCATCGAAGCTGAAATCAATAGTTCCGGTTCCCTTTTTAAGTGACTGACAAGATTGAAAGTCAACTACCCCCCTTCCATGCCTTTTTTCGAAATGATAAAATTTGAAAGGTATCCATTTGATAAAACATAGTTGAAATGCAAAATAATTATACATTTGGGATGACAGCCCTCCCCCTATAGGTCCTAGGGAATCGGATGTAAGTTGCATAAATTTTCCATTGCTTACGTATAATTTGTGTTAATAAGAGGTTTTAGAAAATTTTTGGGACAGAAAGATTCTTCATGGGGAGAATTGTATGTAGGAAGGAAAATTTACGAGGAAATTTTACTCGAGGGGGTTTGTCTGCATGATTTGACAAATGGTCAGAATCAAAACAAAAAAGCGAGTTTTTTTAGCTGAAAGTAAGGAGAAGCATTAAAACTTAAAACGAACAGAAATTATTCCATATATGAGGGTGGCTACCCCAACACTAGCCCTAGTCCTTTCTGCTAAAATTTGACTTTTTGTCAAAATTCTTTAAGAAAGACTACTCAAACACAAGGGACGTTGAATTTGAATGAGAAGTGTTTTCAGCGAACTTTAAACCTTTAGCTTGTTCACTTGTTTTAGTTTGGTCTCTCATATTTAAAATTTTTTCTGTTTGTTTTAATTTTAAATGTTTCTCCTTACTTTCAGTTTAAAAAGCTTATTTAAAAAAATCAACTAAAAGAAAAACCAGCCTGTCGCAGAAAAATATTAAATACGTCACACCAAATTCGTTTAGACACGCTATATCCTCACATTTTCAAGTCTAAGTGAGATTTACCCTAGCATGAAAGCTGATTAATAGGCAGCATAAGGCACTGGGTAGCAGAAAATACACTAGGGAGCAAACTAGCTCAGTTTTTAAGCCATGTCTAAAAATAAAAGCAAGTAGGATGCAACAATTATTTAGATATATTAATGCTCTAATAATTATGCATTTAGCTAGAACACATACTCGTGCAAAAGGTATTGTTTAAACAAAGATATATCTTTGTTCGGGCTCAAATTCTGAAATGTAAGAACTGCCTAAGGACGAGGTAAATACTTTAAATCACAACTTAAAGGTACAGCTTACTTGCTCTGTTCCATAAATCTAGCGTAGCATTACGCTTGTATTTTTTCTAAGACCACACTGCCTTTTCTAAGATGAAACAAGTTAAAGTTCAAATTAGAAAGTAAAACAAATATATATACAAAACCTCTAGATATTTTGATGACAAAATCAGTCATCATCATCAGTAAATTTATATAATAATATTTCTATATAAAAATATTTATATAGAATAACCACTTCTGGTTCAGAGCAAGTTTCCGGTCCATTGACTAAAAAAGTTCATTAACCGTTGTGTTCTTTTATAATGCATTGAATAAAGGTGGTAGAATCGTCTTTTCCTCTAAATAAAATGAAATGTTGCTGAATTTATAGCTATAAAATTTGTCTTCTTATTCTTCTAATTGCAAAGAAAATCCTGCTGATTCTATAGTTATTCGGTCATCCCCATATATATACACGACGCTGGTATATGTGGGGTTGGACGCTGGTATAACTTCAAATAAAAAGCACCCAAAATAAGGATTAAAATATAATAATATTATAATATTACATATTTTATAATATTATATATTACGTATTTATATATTTTATAAATTTATATTTAAAATAAATCATGTTTTATATAAAATATATAAATATAAATTAATAATTTATATTTTATATATTTAATATATATTATATATTTTATAATATTATATATTATATATTATATATATTATATATATATATATATATATATATATATATATATATATATATATATATATATAATATATATATATATATATATATATATATATATATATATATATATATATATATATATATATATATATATTTATATATATATAAATATATATATATATAATATAATTATATTATATATATATTTTATAATATTATATATTATTATATATATAATACATTTTACTATATATTATATATATAATATTATATTATATATATATATATATATATATATATATATATATATATATATATATATATATATATATATATATATATATATATATATATATATATATATATATATATATATATATATATATATATATAGTATATATATATATATATATATATATATATATATATATATATATTTTATAATATGATATATAAATATTATAGAGCTCTAAATATTGCCACAAAGACATAACAGTCGTTGCTAATTACTCGCATAAGCAGGATCTCAGTTTCCTTCAGCTCAGCATGGCCTAAAATGGAAATTTTCTTAGTTGAAAATACCGGAAAAAGCATCAGAGGAGGATCCTCACCAGTAGCTTTTCGAAGATCCTGCCTCTTGGCAACATTAACAAATGACAATAGAATGCATGGAAATCGGTCAAGTGTTTTTATATCGAGCAAGCGTTTTATAAGACAAAATTTTCATTTTTGACCTGTCAAGACATTTTTGAAGTAGTGTATATTTTTATTTTTGAAAATTCGTTAACGTGGAGAGACTACCCAAGTTGCTAATAATTGTTAAATATTCAAAAACGTTGTTTGAGGTATTCGACACAACAAAATCCCTACTGGAGTGGATATTTTTGACAATATGCATGAGGTAAAATTGATAAATAGATTCAGTGCTATACATTAAAACAAACCGCCATGGTTTTTCTCCGTCCCAAGGACCCCAACCACGAGTCTCTGACCACCTTGTGGAAACAAACCCTCGTTCCCCCAAAGAAAGGTATGAGTCACCCACAACCTGCCAGCCATCAGCGGCAAGCGTTACTTATTCCTCAGATATGGTAGCCTAGTAGCAAAAAGATTTCTTTTTCCCACCTCGGATCCCTTCTTTCTTCTCGAGGGACCTTTTCTTGGGCAACAGTTGATGCTTGGCTTTTCTCGGGGACTGATCATCTCATCATGAATTTGGCAACCATTACTGGCCCTTTTGCCTATCCAATATCGTAGCGTATTCCACAAAATACCCAGACTCATGGTTAGACACTGGCAAGGACAGCCAGTGGCTGGATGGTGACTGAAATTAGCAGATATAGTCCCCACTTGTGCAACATTTCTCACAAAAGAAGAGCTAATATTTTCATCATCAAATATTAATTTGAAAAAAAGTTAAAAATAATGTTGGTATTTTAAAGTTCTCTATCATATCTACTCATGTAATTGTCAAGTGTTAGCAATTCCTAACCAGTTCTCACTCTTCAGCTCTCAAAACAATCGTGTGACGGTACTCAGTGGCACCTAAATCTGGAAATTAAGCAAGCATTTCTGACTATGCATGCAGTCAGAAGGTTTAGTTTCATTGTAATCGTACTTTAAACTTACTTTTCAGATGTCAAACCAGCTTTGTCTCACGACTGGGGGATCTTCCAGGTAATCCAGAAAGAAACTGATTTCAAGGTTGAACCGTAAGGGGTTCAAATTTTTTATTGCAGAAAAGGGGCACATTTTTTCAATTCCTCATGACAGAGCATACGCTATGGTTTTTTTTTCTTTTCTTATGTATCTGACTGACTCTGCTGATAGCCCTTAAATAACTTTTACTATTTAATGACTAACCTGTTTGGAAATGCACAGCAAACTTTTCCCAAGTTAAGCCATCGTCATATTGTCATTCCGCAAATTAAGCTACCTAGCCTGAAAATTTAAATTGGTCTATTATCAGTCAGCTAAATTTAATCCAATGATCAGGAAGAAGTTCATATTCATACGAGTATTACGTAGGCCAGGGTGATAGGCCTAATCTGCAAATGCGAAATCAGTGTTAAACAATTTAATACTTGGTAGTTTTTCCCAGATTAATATTTAAGTACAATTAATAACTGAGTAATAAGAAAAGCTGATTTATATACTCGAAAGAATATGGGCAATAAGCAATTTATGTTCACTTGATTGTAAAGTAGTGAACAGTGTTAAATTGTTTAACACTGATTTCGCATTTGCAGATTAGGCCTATCACCCTGGCCTACGTAATACTCGTATGAATATGAACTTCTTCCTGATCATTGGATTAAATTTAGCTGACTGATAAAAGACCAATTTAAATTTTCAGGCTAGGTAGCTTAATTTGCGGAATGACAATATGACGATGGCTTAACTTGGGAAAAGTTTGCTGTGCATTTCCAAACAGGTTAGTCATTAAATAGTAAAAGTTATTTAAGGGCTATCAGCAGAGTCAGTCAGATACATAAGAAAAGAAAAAAAAACCATAGCGTATGCTCTGTCATGAGGAATTGAAAAAATGTGCCCCTTTTCTGCAATAAAAAATTTGAACCCCTTACGGTTCAACCTTGAAATCAGTTTCTTTCTGGATTACCTGGAAGATCCCCCAGTCGTGAGACAAAGCTGGTTTGACATCTGAAAAGTAAGTTTAAAGTACGATTACAATGAAACTAAACCTTCTGACTGCATGCATAGTCAGAAATGCTTGCTTAATTTCCAGATTTAGGTGCCACTGAGTACCGTCACACGATTGTTTTGAGAGCTGAAGAGTGAGAACTGGCTAGGAATTGCTAACACTTGACAATTACATGAGTAGATATGATAGAGAACTTTAAAATACCAACATTATTTTTAACTTTTTTTCAAATTAATATTTGATGATGAAAATATTAGCTCTTCTTTTGTGAGAAATGTTGCACAAGTGGGGACTATATCTGCTAATTTCAGTCACCATCCAGCCACTGGCTGTCCTTGCCAGTGTCTAACCATGAGTCTGGGTATTTTGTGGAATACGCTACGATATTGGATAGGCAAAAGGGCCAGTAATGGTTGCCAAATTCATGATGAGATGATCAGTCCCCGAGAAAAGCCAAGCATCAACTGTTGCCCAAGAAAAGGTCCCTCGAGAAGAAAGAAGGGATCCGAGGTGGGAAAAAGAAATCTTTTTGCTACTAGGCTACCATATCTGAGGAATAAGTAACGCTTGCCGCTGATGGCTGGCAGGTTGTGGGTGACTCATACCTTTCTTTGGGGGAACGAGGGTTTGTTTCCACAAGGTGGTCAGAGACTCGTGGTTGGGGTCCTTGGGATGGAGAAAAACCATGGCGGTTTGTTTTAATGTATAGCACTGAATCTATTTATCAATTTTACCTCATGCATATTGTCAAAAATATCCACTCCAGTAGGGATTTTGTTGTGTCGAATACCTCAAACAACGTTTTTGAATATTTAACAATTATTAGCAACTTGGGTAGTCTCTCCACGTTAACGAATTTTCAAAAATAAAAATATACACTACTTCAAAAATGTCTTGACAGGTCAAAAATGAAAATTTTGTCTTATAAAACGCTTGCTCGATATAAAAACACTTGACCGATTTCCATGCATTCTATTGTCATTTGTTAATGTTGCCAAGAGGCAGGATCTTCGAAAAGCTACTGGTGAGGATCCTCCTCTGATGCTTTTTCCGGTATTTTCAACTAAGAAAATTTCCATTTTAGGCCATGCTGAGCTGAAGGAAACTGAGATCCTGCTTATGCGAGTAATTAGCAACGACTGTTATGTCTTTGTGGCAATATTTAGAGCTCTATAATATTTATATATCATATTATAAAATATATATATATATATATATATATATATATATATATATATATATACATATATATATATATATATATATATATATATATATATATATATATATATATATATATATATATATATATATATATATATATATATATATATATATATATATATATATATATATATATATATATAATATAATATTATATATATAATATATAGTAAAATGTATTATATATATAATAATATATAATATTATAAAATATATATATAATATAATTATATTATATATATATATATTTATATATATATAAATATATATATATATATATATATATATATATATATATATATATATATATATATATATATATATATATATATTTATATATATATATATATATATATATATATATATATATATATATATATATATATAATATATATAATATATAATATATAATATTATAAAATATATAATATATATTAAATATATAAAATATAAATTATTAATTTATATTTATATATTTTATATAAAACATGATTTATTTTAAATATAAATTTATAAAATATATAAATACGTAATATATAATATTATAAAATATGTAATATTATAATATTATTATATTTTAATCCTTATTTTGGGTGCTTTTTATTTGAAGTTATACCAGCGTCCAACCCCACATATACCAGCGTCGTGTATATATATGGGGATGACCGAATAACTATAGAATCAGCAGGATTTTCTTTGCAATTAGAAGAATAAGAAGACAAATTTTATAGCTATAAATTCAGCAACATTTCATTTTATTTAGAGGAAAAGACGATTCTACCACCTTTATTCAATGCATTATAAAAGAACACAACGGTTAATGAACTTTTTTAGTCAATGGACCGGAAACTTGCTCTGAACCAGAAGTGGTTATTCTATATAAATATTTTTATATAGAAATATTATTATATAAATTTACTGATGATGATGACTGATTTTGTCATCAAAATATCTAGAGGTTTTGTATATATATTTGTTTTACTTTCTAATTTGAACTTTAACTTGTTTCATCTTAGAAAAGGCAGTGTGGTCTTAGAAAAAATACAAGCGTAATGCTACGCTAGATTTATGGAACAGAGCAAGTAAGCTGTACCTTTAAGTTGTGATTTAAAGTATTTACCTCGTCCTTAGGCAGTTCTTACATTTCAGAATTTGAGCCCGAACAAAGATATATCTTTGTTTAAACAATACCTTTCGCACGAGTATGTGTTCTAGCTAAATGCATAATTATTAGAGCATTAATATATCTAAATAATTGTTGCATCCTACTTGCTTTTATTTTTAGACATGGCTTAAAAACTGAGCTAGTTTGCTCCCTAGTGTATTTTCTGCTACCCAGTGCCTTATGCTGCCTATTAATCATCTTTCATGCTAGGGTAAATCTCACTTAGACTTGAAAATGTGAGGATATAGCGTGTCTAAACGAATTTGGTGTGACGTATTTACTATTTTTCTGCGACAGGCTGGTTTTTCTTTTAGTTGATTTTTTTAAATAAGCTTTTTAAACTGAAAGTAAGGAGAAACATTTAAAATTAAAACAAACAGAAAAAATTTTAAATATGAGAGACCAAACTAAAACAAGTGAACAAGCTAAAGGTTTAAAGTTCGCTGAAAACACTTCTCATTCAAATTCAACGTCCCTTGTGTTTGAGTAGTCTTTCTTAAAGAATTTTGACAAAAAGTCAAATTTTAGCAGAAAGGACTAGGGCTAGTGTTGGGGTAGCCACCCTCATATATGGAATAATTTCTGTTCGTTTTAAGTTTTAATGCTTCTCCTTACTTTCAGCTAAAAAAACTCGCTTTTTTGTTTTGATTCTGACCATTTGTCAAATCATGCAGACAAACCCCCTCGAGTAAAATTTCCTCGTAAATTTTCCTTCCTACATACAATTCTCCCCATGAAGAATCTTTCTGTCCCAAAAATTTTCTAAAACCTCTTATTAACACAAATTATACGTAAGCAATGGAAAATTTATGCAACTTACATCCGATTCCCTAGGACCTATAGGGGGAGGGCTGTCATCCCAAATGTATAATTATTTTGCATTTCAACTATGTTTTATCAAATGGATACCTTTCAAATTTTATCATTTCGAAAAAAGGCATGGAAGGGGGGTAGTTGACTTTCAATCTTGTCAGTCACTTAAAAAGGGAACCGGAACTATTGATTTCAGCTTCGATGAGTTCTCTCCCAGTCTTTTAGTATCATTGGTTCAGTAAGACCAGTGTAATCATAATGACTTGCGAGCAGAGTCCTACCCCTTGGAATCCCGGTGAGGACACTTTTTTAAAGCTTATTTGGCAGAGTTTCTTCAAGGCGCAGGTGTTAATGATTACTGATCCATCGCACCCTAGCAACTAATTTGAACGATGCCCTAGCAATCAATGCCAACCGGGCCCTAGCAACCAATTCCAAAGAGTCCCTATTCCAAAGAAGCCCTAACAACCAATTCCAACGGAGTCCCAGCAACCAGTTTCAGCGAAGTCCTAACAGCCAATTCCAACGAGACGCTAGAAACCAATTCCAACGATGGCATAACAACCAATTCTAACGGGGTCCCAGCAATCGATTCCAATGGGGACCTAGCAACAATCAGGTAGTATTGATTATTGACTCAAAACGCTCGTATTATTGATATTGTACACCTGATGGTTAAGTAATGCTATAAAAGAGGTTTTCTATTTGAGAATCCGCTTTTTAAAGACATTTCTCCCTCAGGTTTAGTTCCAGAAGCAGGGCCCCAGCAACCAGTTCCCATGACATCTTAGCAACCATTTCCCATGAGGCCCCAGCAACCAGCAATAGCTATTGATTATTGATCCATCTCGCCCAAGCAAACAATTCCAACGGGACCCAGGCGACCAATTCCAATGGGGCCCTAGTAACCCATTTTACCGAGGCCCCAACAACCAACTCCAACAGGACCCTAGCAACCAATACCAAAGAGGCCTTAGCAACTAATTCTAACAGTGTCCTAGTAACCAATTCCAACAGGGTTCTAAAAACCAGTTTAGCTTTTTCAGATGTTTTAATATCCTGACAGATATTTTTATTTCAACAGTTGTAACTTACCATTTCATTGTTAAATCGTAATACTCTAGGCCAGTTCACACCACCAGGACATTATGCGACTGATCCTTGGTACCCTGTGGTACACATTATCATTTTAAAGTATTTCAGACATTTTTTTGATAGAAATGAAATTTTAACTCCATTGACTGGTGTTTACACAAGCCAACACCGTAGTAATGGCCCATGGCATTTGACGGACATTGTCCCTTTGTAACTGACCCTTGGTACCCTGTGGCACTTATTAGCTATTAATAAAACCTTTTATGAACTAAAATACTGGGTAAATAGAAAACAGCCGAAGCGCCTTCTCCAAGGCATATTGTTTACATTGGTCAGATACGAAAAAACCCGAGGGCCTTCTCCAAGACACATTTTTTGCACTTGACAGATACCAGCCCATGTTCCAGTGGTTCCAGTTACAGTAGTTGAAGTTCTGCTCCTGCTGGCTTCCATCTCAGTTTAACTGATTCTAGTTCGAACTATTCCCGCTCGTATCCGAATTCCAGATCCTGCTCCGGTTCAGTCAGTTCCGACCCCCTCCCCCGCTTTTGCTCCTTCGATTCAACAGTTCCAATTCAAGCAATTCCACTCCACGTTTCATTCATTCCAACATTTTGCATGAGGCTTCTTCCATGGCAATCTATGGCTTATCATCGACAATGGCTGTTTTATTGTGTTTTCGAAAAGTGTTACTTGTACATTGGAAGGATACACACTCACATCTTATTTTAAAAGGTGAAGATGAAATATTTCAAGAAAGTTTGTGTTCATGATAAAGTTATCGTAGTGTTAGATGCTGTCAAAGAGAAATATTCGAGCTATAATAATAATAATAATATTTATTTGTAACCCACATACATCAAAAAGATAAATAGTGGAGTAAAGACTTGAAGAAAAACGGAAAACAAATAAAAAAAAATGTGATACAAAAAAAACGAGAGTCAACAATAGACATTAGTCATACAAACGGATCAGACCGTGGTGAGGCGACAAACGCCGATACTCCGTTTCTGAGAGCTTTTTGTGTAGATCAGTCAGCTTCTCAGTAATGTTCGGAAGATGGAACTTTTTGATTATCTTTCGATTCCTATACCACAGAGGAAGATAGAGAAGAAATTTACAGAAACGGAAATAAGAGGATCGAATATCGCTAATATCTTTTTTGAAACAAGCATTAACGGGGATCTTATTAAAAGTGTATGCTTGCGTTGTCATCGCAGTGAGGGGATAAATTCCTTTGGAGTGCCCAAGAATATCCATCACCAAAATGGTAGATAGGTGAGGGTAACATTTCCAGAGATGATAATGCTCAAAGAGAATGTAAACATGAAATTTTTAATTGTTGGCGAAAGCCCACTTCTTGCTTATGGTGCTGGCAACGCTTTACCCGTTGATAGATCCGATCGCCATCTTTTTTACATTAGCCTTCAAAGGAACACAGGAAGATTACAAGTATACTACAGCAACGTAATCACAATGCATATCATATCCAAGTGCCAAACTGCAACCTATGTAAAAATAATATAGTAATAGATGGAGAAACTGCAAGTAAAATAAAAAGGGAATTGAAAAACATAATCACCAAGGAAAATAAAGATGAATTGATGAAAAACAAAGCACCGCCAAACGTTACTACTACCATCATGGGTTTAACAGAATATACAATCCATGAAGCCGAATGTATCAGTGACGAAATGTATGTCGAGGCTGAATAACTTGGGTATGACCCCAAAAAAGAATATGTGACATCTCAAGAGAAAACATCGTGAACTATTTTATGGGATGGATTCAAAGCATTCCTTTTTTATGATGGTATTCCACTTGCCATTATTTCGGTGAAAATAGTTTATTGCACTACTTTGTTATGTTTCCATTATTTGTAATGTAAGATCATACGCATAAAATACTTATTCAAAAGTCAGAAATACAAGACAACACAAATTCAGAGACAAAAGTACTACTGCAAAACTCATAGGGGGATCTAGCAAACAAACGGTCAGACCGACAAATATAAAGACAGAGAAAGAGAGTGTGTGAGAGAGAGAGAGAGAGAAATACACAAACAAACAAAGAAGTACTCACAGGCATGCAAGCAGACGCAGAAAAAGGCAAACAGAAGCTCAGAAAAATATGCACATAGAGAGACAAAACACACACGCAAACATACAAATTCAGACACAAAGACAGACAAATAGACACTCAGACACACAGGTACAGTGAGAAAGAGAGAAAAAAACACGCATACACAAAAACACAGATACAATCACGCAAAGATAGACACGGAGAAAGGTAAACACATTCAGACACACAGGTACGGTGAGAGAGAGAGAGAGAAAAAAAAATACACACTGTGACAAACAGAGTCAGACAAACAAATAAACAAAGACTGACACAGAGATATCCAAACACTCAGTCAGACACACAGGCACGGTGAGAGATATAAACATATACAAACAAATAAAATTTAGACAAACAAGCACACAAAGACTGACACGCCGATAGACAAACACACAGTCAGACACCGAGGCATGATGTGAGGGAGAGAAAAAACACCCAAAAACAGAAAAACGACACAAAGACAGAAAAAGAGACAGGCAAACACACAGTTAGACCTAAAGGTACGGTGAGAGAAAAACAAGAATACAAACAAATACACAGAGTCAGACAAACGAACACACAACGACAGACACAGAGAAAGGGAAACGTACAGTCAAACGCGCAGGCACAATGAGAGAGAGACCAAAACATGCACAAATACACAGAGTCAGACAAACAAACACACAAAGAGAGACTCAGAGACAGGCAGGCACGGGGCGTTGATGAGGAAGCAGCCTCTTTCATATACGAAGTAATTTCTGGTCATTTTAAGTCTTAATGTCGCTCCTTACTTTCAGTTAAAAAAACATGTTTTTTTTTATTTAATTTCTGGACGTTTTTGAATCAATGCATGTTTTGATTTTGGCTCTCCGCAGAGGAATAATTACAGCAAAATTTGCATTTTTTTTGGCTAAATGGCTTTCTCATAATTTTAATCGAATGATTTTGAGAAAAAAAAGAGCGGGGGAGGAAGCCCAGTTGCCCTCCAATTTTTTGGTTAATTAAAAAGGCAACTAGAATTTTTAATTTTTTACGAATATTTTTATTAGTAAAAGATTTACGTAACTTATAAATTAGCTTAAGTAAGGAACTTTTGTATTCTCATATTTTTATTACATATATGAGGGGGTTCGCCCCCTTGTCAGATCCTCGCTATTTACACTAAAGCTTAAATTTTGTCCCAATTCATTAAGAATGACCCCAGAATCACAAAAGCCGTAGAATAAATAGTTGAAATTACTAAAAATACCTTAGCGTAAAGAGCGAGGTATTAGGAGGAGGTGAGCCCCTCAAATGGGTAACAATTTCTGTTTGTTTTAAGTTTTAATGCTGCTCCTTACTTCCAGCTGAAAGAACTTTTTCGTATTTATTTGTTCATTGTTTTTTTTTTAAATAATGCTAGTAAATACTGCGCTCCCTTCATGGAGATTTTCTTCCCCCATGACAAAATATTGATGGAAAGTTCCCCCAGCATAACTCCCTCTTCTCAACCCCTCCCCCAACCAAAAAAATCCTCCTGAAAACGCCTGTACACTTCCCAATAACCATTACTATATGTAAGCACTGGTCAAAGTTTGTAACTTGCTGCCCCTCCCACGGGGACTGTGGGGGGAGTAAGTCGTCCCCAAAGACATAGTTATAAGGTTTTTCGACTATGCTGAATAAAATCGCTATCTCAGAATTTTGATCCGTTGACTTTGGTAAAATAATTAGCGTGGGAGGGGGCCTAGGTGCCCTCCAATTTTTTTGGTCACCTAAAAAGGGCACTAGAACTTTTCATTTCCGTTAGAATGAGCACTCTTGCAACATTCTAGGGCAACTGGGTCGATACGATCACCCCTGGGAAAAAAAACACAAAAAAAAACAAAACAAAAAAACAAATAAACACGCATCCGTGATCTGCCTTCTGGCAAAAAATACAAAATTCCCCATTTTTGTAGATAGGAGCTTGAAACTTCTACAGGAGGGTTCTCTGATACGCTGAATCTGATGGTGTGATTTTCGTCAAGATTCTATGACTTCTAGGGGGCATTTCTCTCTATTTTCTAAAATAACGCAAATTTTCTCAGGCTTTTAACTTTTTATGGGTAAGACTAAACTTGATGAAACCTATATATTTAAAATCAGCATTAAAATGCAATTCTTTTGATTTAGGTATTGGTATCAAAATTCCATTTTTTAGAGTTTTGGTTACTATTGAGCCGGGTCGCTCCTTACTACAGTTCGTTACCACGAACTGTTTGAAAACTGTTCATTTTAGTTTTATTGATTTTATCCTCTTGTAAGTTTTTTTACTTGTAAGTTTAATTACAAGTACTATTTTAGAAAGTAGAGTTAAGAAAAAGAGTCAAACTTTAGCGTAAAGAGCGAGGCGTTGAGGAGGGAGTAGCCTCTTTCATATACGAAGTAATTTTTGTTCGTTTTAAGTTTTAATGTCGCTCCTTACTTTCATTAAAAAAAAAACTTGTTTTTTGTTTTGTTTAATCTAGGAATAAGCTCGAAAGAGGTGCTAGGTGCAAAGGGTGCAAACTTTAGCGTAAAGAGCGAGGGATTGCGGAGGGGACAAGCCATTTCATATACGGAGTAATTTCTGTTCGTTTCAAGTTTTAATGTCGCTCTTTACTTTTAGTTAAAAAACTTGTTTTTTTTTTATTTAATTTCTGGACGTTTTTGAATTAATGCATGTTTTGATTTTGGCTCTCCGCAGGTGAATAATTAAAACGAAATTGGCTTATTTATTTTTTTGGCTAAATGGCTTTCTCATAGTTCTGATCGAATGGTTTTGAGAAACAAGGAGCGGGGGAGGAGCTCTAGTTGCCCTCCAATTTTTTTGTTACTTAAAAAGGCAACTAACACGTAAATTTTTTTACGAACATTCTTATTAGTAAAAGATATACGTAACTTACAAATTAGCTTACGTAACGGACTTCTATAGTAGTGTGTTCTTATTACGTATATTAGGGGGTTCACCCCCTCGTCAGTAGCTCGCTCTTTACACTAAAGTTTAAATTGTGTCCCAATTCCTTAAGAATGACCCCTGAATCGTAAAGGCCATAGAATAAATAGTTGAAATTACTAAAAATACTTTAGTGTAAAGAGCAAGGTATTAGGAGGAGGTGAGCCCCTCATATGTGTAATAATTTCTGTTCTGTTGAAGTTTTAATGCTGCTTCTTACTTTTAGTTGAAAAAAACTTTTTCATAATTATTTCCTTTAAATAGTGCTAAAAAACCCTGCGCCCCCTTCATGGAAATTTCCTTCCCCCATGACAAATTCCTCGATGAAAAGTTCCTCCCCACATAAATCCTTCCCCTCAACCCCCCCCCCCCAACCAACCAAAAAATCTGAGGAGGGGAATAATTTCTGTTCATCCTAAGTTTTAATGTCGCTCCTTACTTTCAGTTGTTTGACAAAGGAAATATTAAAAGCTCGGGAATTTGCTGTTTTATAACGTGTTTATTCTAATCATACGCTGTTTTTTTTTCACTGTCTTGATTCTTCTGTTTGAACAGTTCTGACGGAAGTATTCTAACTGCATATATTTGTTCTTAATACCTTAGCTGGTGGGATTGGTCTTGTGACGTTTTATGGTCTAGGTTGTTAATTTTTTCTCTAGACATTATGAAGCTACTTATAACGCCTTCTGTAAATAAATATATATGCATACACAATTATTGCTAGTTTAACCTATTTTTAGTGTGTTTTACTGATTTTTCAATTTCTAGAACAGAATATGAAAGGAGGTTCATCGGTCAGACGTTACCAGACTTTTTTGATAGATCATATGAAACCAAAATTATTATCCATGGTTGGGGTAATTGGTCACCGTTGAGCTATTACTGGAATTTGACAGTTGGTGGTAAGTTATCTATCCCTTTATCTGGTCGCACTAAAGTATTACAGATGTAATTTTTTACACCATTTAACACCATTCATTCACCATTTACACCATTTCATTTAGGGTGCCCTTGTAAGGCACCCTGAATGCAGCCTTTACCCCCCCCCCCCTCCCCCAAAAAAAATTGTAAGGGAAGTTTACGAAACCATATCTCCAAAAAATTTATTTCATCTTTGTCAATCGGGAAAACATTAATATCTTGTGTCAAACTCCTTAGGTGATATCTAGTTCTCCATTTTAATTTTAATAGTATTTGTTACTATTGCTTAATTTCTTTTACTTAAATTCTGTTTCCATAACAAGTAAAAACAGTACTAAAATTCTAGGCGAAACCTTACTAAATAGTGTCATCTACATGCATCAAAATTGTACCTAAAAGGCAAATTGAATTTAAAACATTTTCTTCAAAAAAATGCTGAGTTTTCGTATTTAATTTAATATCTTAGAATTACGCTATTTGTGCAAGTGAAAGCAATTAAAATTTAATATCTGGTTCGTAACTGCACTACGCAATTGACTTCATAAATTCACTTTGCACCCTGATATATTCCTTAAAAAAGCCTGATCGTACCCAGGAGGGCTGTTATAAAGCCAAATGAACGACTGATACACAGATCCTCAAAGGAATTAATCAATGTGGTGAAAGTGGCCCTCAGCTCTTCATTCGCGTAACGCATCATTCTTACGTTTTTCTACCATAATTCTGAACAAAGTCGCAGCGAAAGTAGTATTATTTTTCTCTAAAATGTCTTAATATTTTTCACTTGGTACAAATGTATTTTCCTAAGTGTGGCTTTTTATAGATATAATTAAAAAAAAAACCTTTTCCACAAAACAAGTTTTACAAAAAAAAGTAAAGAGCTACATTAGACCGAAAATGAGTTAAAACAGAATCAAATAATTTATCAAGCGGAAATCTACCTCAAATCAGCAATAAATAAATGAAACCCAAAATAAACATAACTTAAAATCAACAACTGAGTCGAGCTCAAAACGAGCAGAAAAAAGTGTTGCTCTCGCAACACAACTAGACCTACGTTGCCTGGGCAACGTGAAGTGTTGTGGTAACCTTTGTCCGGCTTCGCCGATTAAAGTGTTGCGAGAGCAACACTTTGGTTTTGTTTCTTCGCTATCGGTTAAATGCTGAAGTTGTAAAAACTATCAAAGCATTCAAAACGGCATATTCAAAGCAGAACACAATCAGTAATCACATGATCAAATTCTTCAGCGTTGAAAAAACAACAGCAAAAGAATATCGGAAGAAAGGACTAAATTGAGTTTGCAGCCAGTTGAACTTTATCCTTTTCAATTGTAGACATCGTGACGGATGGAAACTTGGAACATTATCTTATATAATCTAGTTGGTATTATAAAGCTATCCGTAACTTTTCAGAATCAAATACCATAGACGTGCACCAATTTGCACAAATTTGTAGCCTAAAGTGAACCGATTCTTAATTACAAGTCCCTCTTCCGTGATAGAAATCAGGTTCAACCGGAAACAAATAACGGATACACCAACAGGCAAAAGTCGCAAACCCCTCATCGTTGAAGAGAATTGTAACCCAACAGCCGATTATTACTTACTAGGCCCCTAAATGTCACTTTGTAGCCGGTTGAACTTTATCCTTTTCAATCGTAGAGATCGTGACCGATGGAAACTTGGAACATTATCTCATATAATCTTGGTATTATAAAGCTATCTGTAACTTTTCAGGATCAAAAGACCATAGATGTGTACCAATTTGCACAAATTTGTAGCCCCTCATGAGCCTCCTCTAGCAACCGATTCTTACTTACAAGTCCGTCTCCCGTGATATACATCAAGTTTACCGGAAACAAATAATGGTACACCAACTAGCAAAAGTTGCAAACCCCTCGTCGCTGAGCGTAGATCACTGTAGCGTAACAGCTAATTATTACTTGCAACTCCCTTACATGTCTTACAATCGGGAACCAAGTTGTTCTTACCATCAATTACACCAGAAACAGATAAAGGTACACCAATCAGCAAAAGTTGCAAACCCCTCATTGCCAAAGATGATTATAAGCTAATAGTCGACTGTTGCTTGAAAGTCCCCTACATATCTCACAATTGGTATCGGCCTATTTTTGGTTTAAGTGTGTACCTTACCACTGAAGTTGTCAACCCCTTGAAACTTTCAAACTGATGTATCTCATGAAGGAATTTTTGTACCAAAAAATGGATGACATATACTTTGATCAGCTCATCAAGGTCTATCGATTGCCGTTGAAAAAAAATTCTATCTGTCTTAGTTCAAAAGTTGACTTTTTTGCCGGAGGCCAACTTTCTAACACCACCACTTAAAAAGGAGCAAAGGATAAGCTCTGATTTCATTAGCAATGCGAGAACTTTTAAAGTTTAAGAGGCATATCTGATACCATTTCTCTATTGCAATCCCAAGTAGAAAAAAAAGAATGGTAAAGTCAGCTGAAATCACGAACAGAAATGGGTAGAAACATAGATGGCAGCACTTTTGGACCCGTGGGAAAATCGCACTTTTTTGTTTCTGTAAATTTTTCTATTTATCACTCAAAGAAGATATTACATCATATACAAACGCTCTTTTTACAAACAAACAAACATGCATACACACAACCCGTTTTTATATAGATAGATAGATAAATAGATACAATACAAATTAACTGCGTAAAACTTGCGAATATACAACATTCTTCGCTGTCCAATTGTCGCTGCATATAAATAGATTGTCAGGTTTACCGACCCTCGAACATGCAACGTACAATTGTCCATGGGAAAAATAATCAGTATTAAGATCTATACCACATTTTTCTAATGATTAACCTTGAGCTTTGTTAATTGGTGATTGCAAATGCTAATCGAATTGGGAATTGCAATCTTTTAAATTGAAAAGGCAGATCCGTTGGAATCATGGGGATGCGAGGAATAAGAACAGCCTCACCCTCAAAAGGCCCTGTCAAGATTGTGGCCTGTATTAGGTTTTCCATTGTTTTTTTTTACGGCAAGTCGAGTGCCATTGCAAAGCTTTGGTGGATTTATATTTCTTAAAAGTATTATTGGTACGCCTATTTTTAGTTGTAGCACGTGTGGTGGAAACCCTGAAAGATCTATGGAATTTAAAAATTCAGATGGATAATTAACCGCTTCATTTGGTTCCAAAACTGTGTCGACTGACTTGTAAAGGACTGCCTGGTCTCGAATCTTGGTCAAAACAATATTGTTGATTTCGTGGACGTCTATATTTTTGGGTGCGAGAATCGCTCTTTTACTTAGCCATTTATTATTTTTATATTTTTTTAGAATATTGGGAAATACTTTTTAAATCAATTCATTTTTGGACGTCACTAAATTACAGAAATCAGCAGGTAGTTGTATACGTCCTGAAATTGAGTCTACTGGGAGCTTTCCGTTTCCAATTGTCAGCAATTGATCTGAAAATGTTTGACCAGAGTCATCGTTTTGCAATCGGACACGCATATTTGTAGTTAATTTTAATATTTTTACGTGTGCCCATAAATTAGAATTTTTCAGGCAAGCATTCATTCGTCTTCAATGGCTCTGGTGGTGCAGCCAATAGAGGAAGTTTAACTTTTCCTGAGGCGCAACACATTCCCATTGTTTCACCATTGAATTTCAAGGCCTTGCAATAGGGACAAATTTTAGACATTGTCCCGATTTGAACACATCTACTCAAGCTATAATCATCGACTGGGTTGTACCTGAATGCCAGGCGATAACTTTGAGGTTGCTCTGATTCCTCGGCACGCTTTCTTTTCTTACTTTCTCTATCAGCAGCAAGCCTGATTTCTTGCTGTTCTTGTGATTCCTCGGCACGCTTTCTTTTCTTACTTTCTCTATCAGCAGCAAGCCTGATTTCTTGCTGTTCTTGTAATTCCTCGGCACGCCTTTTTTCACTTTCTCTTTTAGCAGCAAGTCTGCTTCCGCGTTGCTCTGGTAGTTCCTCGGCACGCTTTCTGTTCTTTTTTTATCTATCAGCCTCAAGCCTGTTTCCTTGCTGTTCTTTTGATTCCTCGGCACGCTTTCTGTTCTTTCTTTCTCTATCAGCCTCAAGCCTGTTTCCTTGCTGTTCTTTTGATTCCTCGGCACGCTTTCTGTTCTTTCTTTCTCTATCAGCCTCAAGCCTGTTTCCTTGCTGTTCTTTTGATTCCTCGGCACGCTTTCTTTTCTGACTTTCTCTATCAGCAGCAAGTTTTTTGGCATAGACTCTTTGAGCATCTTCATCGGCTTTTGCCATGGTAAGTTCATCAGTCATTGTAAACTTAAACATTAATAGATTTCTACGTGAACATATGTCTTAAATATCTTGAATGACGTCACCGTCAAAGCAAAAATGACGACAACTAATTTCATGACGTCAGTCAACACAGAAACATGACGTCACCTGATCCACAGACAGACACACAGACAGACAACTTATTTATATATATATAGATTGCAATCAAGGATACGCGTATGAAGGTGAAAATTTGACATAATATTGAGGGGGGATTTGAGCTAAAGCAAAACACACTATGTGCATTTAGATTGTCAAAAGGGTGTATCTAATGAATGGATTTGGTTATTAAGTTGGATTTTCAGAGAATACTTAAAGGGAAAGATCAATTGATAAAAAGGTAATAAATGCAAGTCACTACAAACACTACTACTACCGCTACTTTTAATAATAATAATACTGCTACTAAACTGCTCCAACTACTACTTATATTGAAACAGCAAGTAAGGCTTAGAGTATAAGATGAAAAGGGCGTCAAAAGGGGATAAAAAACGCATATCAGCAACATTTTTTTTAGAATAACTTTCCTTGTCAAGGTGAAACTTCCGGGGCACCATGAAAGGGATGTTCAACTGACCAAAAGGCAAGATGTACATGCTGACACTATGCAGACACTATGTGCATTTAGATTGTCAAAAAAAGCTTATCTTAAGAACGGATTTGGGTATTAAGTTGGAACTCTCAGAGAATACTTAAAGGGAAGATCAATTGACCAAAATGCAATGTGGGCAAACTGCTGCTAATACTACTATCACTGTTACATTCACTAGCTCTACCGCTACTATTACTATTGTTCAACTACTACTTCTATTGGAAGTACTTGTAAGGCTAAGAGCATTAAGATGAAAATTTCAAAATATGAATATACAGGTTATAAAAAGGACCCATCGACAATGTTTTAGCAATGGCTAATTGTATTAAGTTGAGTACTAATGCTACTGCTGTGACTACTATTTTAGCTCTACCTCAGTTTGAAGGTTAAATTTTCAGGGAATTTTTAGGGGAGAGGTAAACTGAATCTCAACGTGTCATCCGTATGCAGGTTGTCTAAAAGGCATATCAGCATTATCTTAGGAACAGTCTGTGTGTGAAACTAAAACTTAAAATGCTTGTTGTGGAGGATGTTGAATTAACCAAAAGACAATATTTGCATCATAATACTACTGCTTTTAATCCTACAATTACTACTACTGCCATTGTTATTATTACTATCACTACTACTACTGCTACTAAAGCTAAAACTACTATTATTAATTCTACTGTTACTACTATTACTGCTACTAAAGCTAAGACTACTATTATTGATTCTACTGTTACTACTTCTACTGCTACTACTATAACTACTGGTGCTACTACTACTGCTATTAAAGCTAAGGGTAATAAGAAGAAAATTTTGGTGAATACTGAATTAAATCGAAACACACTATGCCCACATTGGTTGTCAAGAGGAAGTATCAGCAATGCTTCAGGAATGATTGATGGTATTAAGTTAGAATTTTCATTGTTTGTTGAATGAGATTTAAAAAAAAAACAAAGGTGCAATAAGTTGAGATAAGTTTGTTTTTTCCCTTTTAGAACATACAAAAAAGAAGCGGAGTAAATAAAATAATATATTAAGAAAAATCAGCTTCAAAACAAGAAAAAATAAATAATACAAAATTAATCCAAACAGCACTGGCAAATAGTATTAAATGACAGAAAATGAAGTAAACAGTTTAACTTTGTCTTAAACGTATAGCACTCTATTGAATCCGCCAGATCTAAAGGGTCAATAATACAATATTTTTGCAAAATAAAACTATTCCTTTAATATAGCGAGAAATTTATAAAAACTTCAGATAGCGACAAAACCCTAATCGAACCTTTAGCTGCTCAGTTTTAGACAGCGAATCCCACAGTGGCGAATTATACAGCACGCGAGGCAGAGCTAGGACACTATATAGTTTAGCAAGTACATGTTTATTATAACTATACTTCAGTGCAGCAAGTTTGGCATAGCTGGCGCAGAAACCAGATATGGCACGATCAACAGTAACAATAAGAATACTACGCTTATTTGGACCGTAAGTGAGACCGAGGTATTTCGATGAAGAAGATTCTATAATAGATCTACCTGCTACAATAACAGATTGAAAAGAGATAGCTTTACCTCGAGTATTATAAGCCAGAAATTCAATCTTAGCAGCATTAAAGTTAAGTCCTTGGAGCTTACAACCAAAAATCAAAGAATCAAGGTTTGCCTTTAAAGTAGAAAGACTAGAAATGATAAGCAGGACATCATCTGCATTGCAAATGAAATTAAAAACACAAATGTCACTCAATTCCACCATTAATTGTCCTAGTTACAGCAATCCTATATGCTGAACGCAGTAGGACTTAAAATAAAACCTTGCCTGAGTCTTCTAATAAGATGAATAGGCCCAGTTAAAAGACATATTTCAAATGTATCCCCAACATAACTATGGCTATACCAATATGAAAGCAACGCAACAATATGTGGCGCAAATCCAAAATCAAGCAAAGTTGAAAATACTTTCAATTGGACTACAGAATGGAATGCTACTTGTAAAGAGAGACTACACAAATATACAGGATTTCCCAATTCCTCAGCATTTTTTATGGATATGCTCCAGTAGGCAATGAGCAAACTCACAATTCAGATGCTTACGAACACCAAATTGTCTGTAATCTAGCACGCAGTTACGTATCGTTTCAGGCAGGATAAGACTTCCTAGAACCTTGCTTAAAACACTAGAAACAGTAATAGATCGATAACTACTTCAAAAATTAGTAGTTTTTCCTTTATTTCAAATATCCATCATTACACCAGAACCAAATGAATCAAGAACTTGACCTGTATTTGAATACACATTTGAAATAAAAGTGTCAGATGCTCAATCAGTAGTGCACTTGCGTACACGTCACTTTTAGAAACAAGAAACATGTTATGTTTATGCAGAGTGGTTAGCCTACTTTTTAATAAGGTATCTCTATCAGTTTCTAAATTTGAATCACAGGAGCCAAATACTGTAGAATAATGACGAAACCAATGCTCTTCATGAATACCAACACTCAATTTACTACGACCTCTCTGAGTTTTCTATACCTTTTCCACATCAAGGTTTGATTTCTAAGTGCCTCAGCAGAGGAACACTCTGTTCCCTAGCTTTAAGGTTCCCGACACACTCGGTATATTCCTATTTCGTCATTCTGTAGAGCTGAAACAGAAGACCAGATCTTGGCTTATCACAATCACACCAAATGTGATACCACAGTTTTCAACATCTTTTACCTGCACTTAAGCTGAGATCATGATTCCAACTGAACTTACGAGAACCTCTCTTCGCTTTAGCTACCGGGACCAAGGCTGCCTTCCCACACTTCATAGCATGAACAATTTCACCAGCATCTAAGTGAAGACTAATTCTATAACTTATACCATGAGGTAAAAGCTGAAACGGCACTTCAATTTTCATTAGTATCTCATCTAGTCTATTGGAGAGAATCTTACCAACCTTTTCCCACACTGTCTTATAGTAATACTGCGTGGGATTTCTCCTAGTATTAGGTAAATAACTAACTTAAATGACAAACCGAGGTGATCGCTGAATGTGTGCTCAGAATCCACTGCAACTTGCGAAGCAAGGGTAAAGTTAGCGACGACATCATCTATATTGGAGGTGCTACCTGAGTTATTTGTTTATATAAAAAACTTCATTTTTTTCACAATCAACCGCATCACTCGTCAGACATGATTGCACGATATCAGAAGGTTCCCCATTCTTAGTTACATCGCATTGGAAATCTCCACAGATTACATAACAGGTATCACCCAAACGAAGCAAAAGTCTATGAAGGCGATTACATGCATCTGCTAAAGGTTTTTCACTTTGGATAGAGTTATAATTAATGGGGAAATAAACATTTATAATGGTAAACATGCTGGGATCTTTGAGTTGGGAAGCTATGTAGAATTTAGCCAATTCCAATTTCTTTAGGGGCAGGCTCTAATCATAAGAAATAGCAGTTCTGCCATTGGGTCTGCCCGAGCCACTCCGTCGACTGGCCTCGTCGATTAACCGATTTGCTTTGAAAATACTCACAAATAAAAAAAGTTTCCTGGAATAAGCAAATGTTCCTGAACACATATTATTTTATACTTGTCACACAAGTTCTGTAAATATTCCAGCTTCATAGTATTATGTCCAAAAATATTTTGAGAAAAGAAATCCCTCTCAATATGCACTGAACATTGCAACTTAATACGTTTAGCTGTTTCTGAGATATGAAGGGCACGCCTTTTTCACAACTTGGACGAACATAGCGTCTATTCATTTGATTTTATATTTGGCTCGTCATGCCCTTTGAAGTTTTTACTTAATATCGTTAGCCATTCCTCCATCATCGCAGATACACTTTTTTTACAATTTGATTAGTTCAATACCCCTCTCAATACACCTTGAAAGTTTAAACTTAATACCTTCAACAGTTCCTGAGATGTTGCAGGTACGCCCTTTTAACAATTTAATGCACTTAGCCGTTCCTGAGATATCACGGGTATACCTTTTTGATTACCTGGTTGAGTGTAGTGCCTTTTGACTTTACATCAATTAGCGATTCCTGAATTATTGCAGATGCGTCGGTTTGACAAATTGATGCACATTGTGTGGTTTTGCTAGTTAAAGATTCCTCTTCGCATGCCCTGAAAGTTTTAACTTAATATCTTTAGCTGGTCCTTAGATATTGTAGGTACCTTTTGAAAAACTGCATGAACACAGTATTTCTGATTTAATTCAACATTCCCCTTAAAATTTCCAAAAATTTCACCTTGATAAGCTTACCCCTTTCTGAAAGGACCAGACATGTACAGAAATTCCTGTTAAAGAATAAATGAAACCCAAAACGAAGAGGAATTAAATAAACAATCAGAGCGAAAAAAAATACAACAGTTACTGATATAAATGAATAAATAAATGTCAAAACGAGTAAAGCTTAGCTTGAATATACTAATCAAGCTTAAAACAAACAGAAATATTTTACTATTATATTGCCTTTACTTTTTTTCAGAAAACTTCTTTTTCGAAAGTTTTTTTTTAGTTTCTGTTCGTTTTTGATTGCCAAAGTTTCAAGTTTTTCAAAATTCCCTATTTAGAGATAATTTTTCATCTCCGTTTAGGGAAACAAGCAGCAGCCGTAATCGTGTTTGTAGTGAATAATATAGGTGTCTTGGACAGAACAGTTTTGGAAAGAGCTAATAAAATTAAAGTGAATTCCCGTGATTCCTGGAGTAGAATTCCGTTAACAAGGTTTCTTGGTTGGGTGGTAGGGACCTTTTAAGGAGGGCCAAGGGTCAGCTCCCATGGTTTTGGAATAAAATACCTTTGGTAAGTTTTTTTGGTTAGGGGTCGGGCCATGGAGGGAGAGCCAGGGGTCAGTTTCCATGATTTATCATTGATAAGTTTTTGATGGTAGGGAGGGGTATCGGGCCACGGAGAATCAGTGGTAATGTCCCATACGTTTTGGGATAAAATATTGTCAATAATGTCTTTTTTGCGGAGGGGGGGGGGAGGGTTCGGGCCCTGATATTTTTTGGGAGAGGGGTCTGGCTGTGCAAAGTAGGCAAGGCGTCAGCTCGCTAAAGTTTTGGGATAAAATGTTGTTTTTATGTTTTTAGAGTAGTGGTTTGTTCTACCTGATCTTTTTTCAAAACCCTCGCATAAGAACCTTATCTGTCCCCCTGGACATAACATACAACACTTGCCTCAGGGCTCTGAGGGATTGTGTTGAGCTGGGCTGTGTAAGCCCATGAGTTCTCATTATGCAATCTTTAATCTATTTTGGACCAAAAATTTTTTGGTCCAAACTATTTTAATCAAAAATTTGATCGGACGCATTTGAGGAAAACACGGTTGGGGATAGGGATTTTTGCCATCAGGTTACTTTGACTCCCACAAAGGGAACAAGAGCTTCAAATTTCTAGTCATTTGAGTCCTCTCTGGAGTTTACCTCTTCTATAAAAACCTTATATGCCTCTGGGCATAGTTTACGACCCTTCCCCCGGATTCTGGAGGAGGAGGGAGATATATTGACCCCTAAGTTTTTGTTGTTTGAATGTTGGACTATTTTAAAATGGCTATCTGGCTATCTCAAAATTTTGATTAAATGCGTTTGGGCATAAGAGATTGTATGCGTTTAGATGGCCTCCGTCCACTTTTGACTCTGAATAAGATAACTAGAACTTTCAATTCCCAATCAAATGACCCACCTCTGAAGTTTATACAACCATCCTTTACATAAGAACCTTGTATGCCCTCGATGCATAACTTACAACACTTGCCCACTCACTCCGGGGGATTTTATCAAACCCGGAGCTTTTTTATTTTGTCTTTAAACTATTTTGAACTAAATGGCTGTCTCAAAATTCTGATTGGATGCATTTGGGGAAAAAGGGCCCCGGGGAAGGGGGCTAGTTGCCCTCCAATGTGTATGAAGTGCCGCTTGGGAAAAATGGATCCTTATGGCCTTGGAATTAATGGTAGGAGGCTAGTTGCCATCGATTCACTTTTGACTCTCAAAAAGCGAACTAGAACTCCCAATTTCTAATCAATTGAGTACCCTTCAAAGTATATGACCACCTTTTCCGTAAAAAAAACCTTATATGCCCTGGGGCGTAATTTACAACCCTTCCCCCGGGTTTTTTTTTTGGGGGGGGGTATGTTGACCCCAAAGTTTTGTCATCCAATCGTTGTTGTATTTCAAACAATATGGCTTTCTCAAAATTTTTATAGGATGCGTTTAGGAAAAAAAGGTGGGGGGGGGGTCTAGTTGCCCTCTGGTCTCTTTTAATTCTTAAAAAGGTAAATAGAACTTTCAATTAATATTCAAATTAGCCCTCTCTGAAGTTTATACAAGCATCCCTTATATAAGAACCATATAAGCCCCCAGAGCATTACTTACAACGCCTGTTCGACCCTGGAGTGTTTTTATTTGATCGGTGAACTATTTTGAACAAAATTCCTGACTCAAAAATTTCTATAGTATACAACCCTTGCTCCGGGGATTTAGGGGATCACAGTCATCCTTAGAGGAACTTTCATTTAATTTTAACACTATTTTGAACAAAATCGTTATTTTACAATTCAATCGGATTTATTTTGAGTTGAGAGCGACAGGCAACTAAAAATACCATAAGAGGGGGTGATTTCCTCTTCAATCTCTTTGAACTCTAGAAAAAGGCACTAGAACCTTCAATTTGGGATCGAATTAGCCCCCACCAAGTTTCTGTGGCAAATCATCCCGTACAGAATAGCCTGGCAAAAGAAAAAAAAACTCAGTGAAGTCATGTCATTCTTTGCATAGGCTGCTCTATTGAAAAAAATCACTACAGCAGGGTACCCTACTTCTCTCCGAAAAAGATTTTGTTTAATTTCTAAGAATAATTCACCTTACCGAGGTGAATAAAAGCTTCAGAAAGTCCAAAAGTTGGCATTTGAGCTGGTTCCTACCCAACTATAGGACGGTGCGTCTGATGCGTGTTCATTGCGCAACAGAGTCATTGTAATTTAGTCATTTTCATTGCCAATTGCTTGTCAGAACAACTTCAATCAAAAGACTGGCTGATTCAAACGGCACTTGCATTGATTTCTTGGACATATGATACACTCCATAAGCTGAAAAATAGTGACAAATGGAACACCCTGAGCAAAAACAAATATGAATTTTTCGTTTTTCACGATATCCAAGAATCAAAATCTTCACAGTATAAAATCAGTGCTCAAAACAAGAGAAATCAGTCCATTTCCAATTGCCTCAAAGACATTCTTTCAAACACTGCAAGTTGTAAACACAGTATCAGCAGCCAGTTCAATCAGGCATGAGAAAACTTTTGTGCATTGAGGTCTTAGACCATTTCCCGGGCGAGACGGACCAATCATTCTGTCCTTTATGCTTCAGGTCTTTTCCCCCTTATTAATAATGGTAATTTAAAAAGAATTCGGATAAATTATTTCAAATTTTGCAAATTTCTTCTGTTTCTTCCACCTTGGACAAAAAATCGGACACTTGTTAAAAAATTCTCACTTCCTGACATAAATTTAAAGTTGGAGATTCTTCACAGACAACTCTCCAGGACATCTTCTGCGCGCCTATCCCCTCACCACCGTCTTATCCTTTTTTTTTTCGTTGACTTTGTGTGTTGTTTTTCTCTTTGTGTTTTTTGAATTTCATTTTTTGTGTGTATCTAATGTTCATTTTTTTTCATAGTTCGTTATTTTGTGTGTTTATTTAATTTTTTGTATTAACGTAAAAAAATTTCTATTGTCATTACTTTTCATTTTTTGTATGTTTTACTTTTTTTGTGTGTATTTAATTGTTTGTACTCCACGTTTTAATACTTTTATAGTGTTGTTGTGGGTAAGAAATAAATTATTATTATTAATATTTCGTACAAAATATTTATCTGCCTTTGAGACTCCAAGCTCTGACTTTCTCGAATTTTTAAAATGGAAAATGTTTGTTGTTGTTTTTTTTATTATTATTATCAAGGGATTCTTGGTGCTGATGGATATGCAATAAAATCCAAACTTTATCATGCAAAGTTGCATTTTTCAAAAAGTGATATTTCAAAAATGAGTCTTCTTTGAGCTCTAGAAATTTTATCAGATCTCCCAAAGCCTGTTCTGCAGTGATAAGACTGATGAAGCTAGTTGTTACTTTGCCTGTGATTACTACCAGCAATGAACAATTCTTTTCAGCTTTAGGACGCATCAAGGATTGTCTGTAATCAACGATGGGAAATGACATACTTAATAACCTTATGACCATGGCTGTAGAAAAAGAATAAATAAAGAACAATCAGCAGAATTGAAATTAACGGACGATTTCTCAAAGCAGCAAAGCCCCAATATCGTTCTGTTTTTTTTACCATTAAAAACAAAAAAAGATCCTTGATCCCCTCCCTACATTTTCGCGAATTGGCACCATTATGTCTCCACATATTTATTTATGGTAACTTGCTGGAAATTCTCTTTGGGGAATGAAATATGGTTGTATATCACATTTAGGGTTTTGTTTCCCACCGTGTTCCTCAGTAAATTATGATAAAAAGATGCTGATATATTTCAAATTTTTATTGTCAATTTTTTATTTTCTTCGTAGCACTAGCGAATCCAGCACCTGATCTGGGTCCTTATAATATCATCTATGTCCAGTGGAAGTACCCTGCAACCTTTCCTCTCTATAGGCGTGCGTTGCGATATGTTCCAGATGTTGGTTACATAGTTGCTGATTTTATTCGCTATCTTGTGCAGCTTCAAAATGTAGATTTCTCTAGCATCCATCTAATTGGTCATAGTTTAGGCGCTCACGTTGCTGGAGTTGCAAGCGCAACAGTGAGAAGTTACAATATTCCGGGAGTTGGTTTCAATAACATCAGTAGAATTACTGGTAAGTTTCGTCAATATACCTGTTTTGGTCACTTCTTCCAGTGATATGCGAATTAAATAAATTTTTTTTGTCAGGTGTTTTCAAAACTTATTGCTAAAATCTTATTGCTAAAGCTCTTGACAAAAATAAATATAGAAAATTTTAAAAATTAATAACAGCTGTTATTTATTCTACAATTTCAGCTACCAAAGTAATAAAATACAGTAATCGTTCCTACATTAGTTCTT
This sequence comes from Artemia franciscana, assembly GCF_032884065.1. Lineage (NCBI taxonomy): Eukaryota > Metazoa > Arthropoda > Branchiopoda > Anostraca > Artemiidae > Artemia > Artemia franciscana. Next base: position 12,085,752 of record NC_088876.1, read on the forward strand.
TCTGCACAAGCAAGTGTTCTATTTGTGTTGATAGATGAAGCCGGTAAAACGCAAGTCAGTAACTATAAATACATTTTAAGACGACACTGGCTATGCATGACGTATAACAAACAAAGGTAAAGGATACGGCATTAGACTCTACAGTCCCTACCGGCGGTGCTGATCTCCATTTCTTGGCCCTTCAGCCAGGAAGTGCAATGGGGGTTGAGAAAAAGGAGAGTATTGTCAGCCAGTGAACTGAAAAGAAGGGAAATTGAAAAAAGCAGGTATTTCGGGAAGGCCAAGCCGTCTTCACTCCTCTAAAAAAAGACGAAAAACTATTCTTTTGAAGTAAAGTTAAAGACGGGAGAAGAAGCACTGAATCAAAGATACAAAAAAAGCCAAAATAAATTTAGTACCATTCACCAATTAGATTAGAAAAGAATTCTATACTGAAAATCGGGTCTTAAAAATGCGGTCAAATAATCCTAATTTAAAGTGATAAAAATGTTATTTAAATCTTTTAATATTAAGTTATTGTAAGTTGGATTAATAGTAATATTTAACTATCTCTATTTAAAGTATGGCCTCTATTTGTATCTTTGATTTCAATTGCCTTCCTAAAAGATTGTAGTGAGCAATCTGCTGTGGATATTAATGTTACTTTATCAAAAAAACTAAATGATCTGCATTGTCTAAGCTGTGGAGGGTCAAAGCAGAAGCAAAATCGTCATTTTTATTTTCGTTTTTCTATAAAAATTTTGAGATAGGCATTTTGTTCAGCATGGTAGATAGTTCCAATATCTATGTCCCTGCGGATGATACCTCTCCCAAAAGCCCTTGAGGCAAGGGTTTTAATTAAGCTGAAAAAACGCTATTGGTGTAAAGGTAAAACTTCCAGGGAATATTGAGGGGAGTTTTAACTAAGTCAAAATACATTATATGCATGGAGGTTATCAGAAGATCTTATCCCAAGAACAGCTTAGTGTTAGAGTACTCAGTTGGAGCTGTCAGGGAGTTAATGAATATAATGATCAATTAACCAAAAGTTAATATGTGCACGCTACTGTTGGTACTACTACAATAACAACTATTTTTACTGCGACTACTTCTCAGGCTAAGGGTATTAAGGAGATAAATTACAGGAGAAGTTGAACTAAGTCAAACTACAACACGCGCATACAGGCTGTTGAAAGGATTTATCAGCAATATCATAAGAACGGCTGGGATTATTAAGCTGAAGCTTTCAAAGCATGACGAAAAGGTAATATCTGCTTACTACTACTACTACTACGATCACTGCTACTTCAAAGACTTAGGGTATTAAGATGGAAGCTTCAGGAGATATTAAAGAGGATGTTGAACTCAATCAAAGCATACTTTGTGCAAGCAGACTGTCAAAAGGTCGTTGTTAGGGCCCCTGGCTCTAATTATAAAATGGATGTCCTTTTCGTAAATATAATATTAGCCCTTCTCCAACTTTATGTGAATTCTTTGCTCATGCCTAGCCCCAAATTTTTATTAAATATCTTTTGCTTCCCTGTTGGTTTTCTAACATTTACTTTTAGCTATGGCTAGAACGCCATTGTTTCCTCGATTCTAGCTAGGGTTAGTATTCTATTGTTTCCTTGGTTGTGGCTATGGTTGTGTAGCTTGGTTGTGTATATATCTCCCTACAGAATATTTTCTCCTTTGAAACTTCCCTACAGCAGAACCCCCCCCCCCTTTTCAAAAAAAGGAAATGTATATATTCTTCCCAATAAAATATCATCCATAAACAATCGGCAAATTTTCTAAGTTACAACCCGTTCCTCATGGACTGCGGGGGTTTATGTTACCCCCAAATACAGAGTTATAGGACCTTTCAACTATTCTAAAGAAAATGGCTATCCAAAAATTTGTATAGGACGACTCTGTAAAAAAAGGCGCGTGGTAAGCTGGCTAGTTGCCCTCCGATATTTTTGCTCACTTAATAAGGGCATATAATTGTTAATTTCCGCTTGAATGAGCCCTCTTCCGTTTTCCTAGGACCGGTGATTCGGTACAACCAACCCTGGGCCAATAATAAATAAAAACTTATCCATGGTCTGTGATTCTGCGATCAATGATACTGGCATAAAAAAAATATACCAAACTCCACATTTTTGCAGATGTAAGCTTGAAACCTCTATGGTAAGCTTTTCTGATACGTTGAATCTATTGGTCTGATTTTCATTAAGATAATTTACTTTTTGGTGGGTTTCCATCTTTTTCCGAAAATCAAACACATTTTTTCAGGGTTGTAGGTTTTGATGGGTATCATTAAGCCTAATAATCTTCATACGTTTGGAATCAGTAATAAGAAAAAACAATAATTTTTGGTGTATCTATTGACATCAAAATTTTGCTTTTAGAGTTTCGGTTCCGATCGAGCCGAGTTGCTCCCTACTTACAGTTGGTTGCCACGAACTGTTTGAAAGCTGAAAACACCAGATAGTCTTGCAATTAACCCACAGCAAAATATCCCGTTTGTCCAAATTAATCTATCTCCCCACCCTCATGTTGGTTTAGAATATAAATATTGGATGAAATATGAATATCTAGTTCAAATGTCAAAGCTTTAGTTTCGGGCAACTTTTCTATGACGTTTATTAAAATTATGAATCAATGGGGAGGGAACTCTGTACAGATTGAAAATCTGCCGAATTTTCGGTCTTCTAAGGAGCTGAAGTCATCAAGACCAAGTTTGTCAGGAGGAATGCGAATGAATTTGAATATGGATGTTTATTTATCTATCATTTGATCGTGTAATTTTTTCCAGCTTTGTTCTCTACTAACTTTGTGTCTTTTGGTAAATGAATGTTCAGGTCCCTTTAAACTAGATATCTAAAAATTTCAAGCTCACTTTGTTCGCAATAGGTCCCAGCGACCGTGGAAATTTGGTATAAGTCTCAAGTTTTTGAAATAACATGGTTTTTATGGCACTTGGTATTAACCAAATGACATACAACAATCGCAAATTCTGTCGGTCTGTCGGTCCCGGTTTTGCCACCTTAGACACTTCCAGGTAAGCTAGGACGATGAAATTTGGCAGCCGTATCAGGGACCAGTCCAGATTAAATTAGAAATAGTCGTTTTCCCGATTTAACCATCTGGGGGGAGGAGTGGGGGGCCGTTAATTCGGAATAATAGAAAAATTGAAGTATTTTTAACTTACGAACAGTTGATCAGATCTTAATGAAATTTGATTTTTGGAAGGATATCGTGTCTCAGAGCTGTTATTTTAAATCCCTACCGGATCTGGTGGCACTGGGGGGGGATTTGGGAGGGGGACACCTAAAATCTTGGAAAACACTTAGAGTGGAGGGATCGGGATGAAACTTAGTGGTAAAAATAAACACAAGTCCTAGATACATGATTGATATAACCGGAACGGATCCGCTCTCTTTGGGGTAGTTAGGGGGGGGGGGGTAATTCTGAAAAATTAGAAAAAATACGGTATTTTTAACTTACGAACGGGTGATCGGACCTCAATGAAATTTGATATTTAGAAGGATATCGTTTCTCAGAGCTCTTACTTTAAATCCCGACCAGATCTGGTGACATTGGGGGGGGGAGCTGGGAGGGGGGAACCCAAAACTTGGAAAACACTTTGGAAGGATCGGGATGAAACTTGGTGGGAAAATAAGAACAAGTCCGAGATACATGATTGACATAACCGGAAAGGATCCGCTCTCTTTGGGTAGATGGGGGGGGGGGGTAATTCTGAAAAATTAGAAAAAATAAGGTATTTTTAGCCATACTTGGTCCCTTATATTTGGTCCCAACCAGACCAGATTAAATTAGAAATAGTCGTTTTCCCGATTTAACCATCTGGAAGGGGAGTGGGGGGCCCGTTAATTCGGAAAAATAGAAAAATAGAAGTATTTTTAACTTACGAACGGTTGATCAGATCTTAATGAAATTTGATGTTTGTGAGCATATCGTATCCCAGAGCTGTTATTTTAAATCCCCACCGGATCTGGTGACATTGGGGGGGGGAGTTGGGAGGGGGAAACCTATAATCTTGGAAAACACTTAGAGTGGAGGGATCGGGATGAAACTTAGTGGGAAAAATAAGCACAAGTCCTAGATACATGACTGACATAACCAGAACGGATCCGCTCTCTTTGGGGTAGTTAGGGGGGGATTAATTCTGAAAAATTAGAAAAAATGAGGTATTTTTAGCTTACGAACAGGGGATTGGGAAACCTAAAATCTTGGAAAACACTTAGAGTGGAGGGATCGGGATGAAACTTAGTGGTAAAAACAAACACAAGTCCTAGATACATGATTGACATAACCAGAACGGATCCGCTCTCTTTGGGGTAGTTAGGGGGGGGGGGGGTAATTCTGAAAAATTAGAAAAAATGCGGTATTTTTAACTTACGAACGGGTGATCGGACCTCAATGAAATTTGATATTTAGAAGGATATTGTTTCTCAGAGCTCTTACTTTAAATCCCGACCAGATCTGGTGACATTGGGGGGGGAGCTGGGAGGGGGGAACCCAAAACTTGGAAAACACTTTGGAAGGATCGGGATGAAACTTGGTGGGAAAATAAGAACAAGTCCGAGATACATGATTGACATAACCGGAAAGGATCCGCTCTCTTTGGGTAGATGGGGGGGGGGTAATTCTGAAAAATTAGAAAAAATGAGGTATTTTTAGCCATACTTGGTCCCTTATATTTGGTCCCAACCAGACCAGATTAAATTAGAAATAGTCGTTTTCCCGATTTAACCATCTGGAAGGGGAGTGGGGGGCCCGTTAATTCGGAAAAATAGAAAAATAGAAGTATTTTTAACTTACGAACGGTTGATCAGATCTTAATGAAATTTGATGTTTGTGAGCATATCGTATCCCAGAGCTGTTATTTTAAATCCCCACCGGATCTGGTGACATTGGGGGGGGGGAGTTGGGAGGGGGAAACCTAAAATCTTGGAAAACACTTAGAGTGGAGGGATCGGGATGAAACTTAGTGGGAAAAATAAGCACAAGTCCTAGATACATGACTGACATAACCAGAACGGATCCGCTCTCTTTGGGGTAGTTAGGGGGGGATTAATTCTGAAAAATTAGAAAAAATGAGGTATTTTTAGCTTACGAACAGGGGATCTCGATGAAATTTGATATTTAGAAGAATATCGTGTCTCAGAGCTCTTATTTTAAATCCCGACCGGATCTGGTGACATTGGGGGAGGGAGTTGGGAGGGGGAAACCTAAAACTTGGAAAACACTTAGAGTGAAGGGATCGGGATGAAACTTGGTGGGGAAAATAAGCAAAAGTCAGAGATACATGATCAACATAACCGGAACGGATCCGCTCTTTTTGGGGTAGTTGGGGGGGGGGGGGGTTTAATTCTGAAAAATAAGAAAAAATGAGGTATTTTTAACTTGGGTGGTCGGATCTCAATGAAATTTGATATTTAGATGGATATCGTGTCTCCGAGCTCTTATTTTAAATCCCGACCGGAACTGGCGACAATGGGGGGAGTTTGGGGTGGAGGAACATAAAATCATGGGAAACGCTTAGATTGGAGGGATCGGGATGAAACTTGGTGGGAAAAATAAGCAGAAGTCTTAGATACGTGATTTACATAATTGGAATGGATCCACTCTATTGGGGGAGGGGTTAATTCTGAAAAATTAGAAGAAATGGCGTGTTTTTAACGTACGAAGGAGTGAGATGAGATGAGATATTTATTTAAAAAAAAAAAATCACTATCACAAGCCCTCAAAGGGCCGAATTCGGACTTCGGAGTCGACTAATAAAACAAACAAAGCAAAAAACACTAATAATAATGAATAATCAAATTATGAGTAAAAAAAATATAAGTCATAAAAAAAGGGAAGGGGAGAAAAAAGTCTAATAATACAGAAAAGGACAAGAAATAAACATATATATATCTACAAATTAAAAGGGACACTAAAAAAAGTCCAAAAACTCACAAAAAAAGAACAAATAATAAAACACACGAAAAACACATATGAATTAAAAGGGAAACTAAACCAAAACAGCGGGGGGCAAGCAAATTAGTATAACGACCTAAAGCACCTCACATGAAAAAAAGGGGGGAGGAGAAACTAGTTGGCTATTTTATTTATTTTTTCTGTGATGAAGGGGACAAAGGTTTTTTCATATCTGGAAGTAACGCAGCGAATGGGGGACAAAACTGGGATAGGCTCAGAAACAGCTCGAGGCTGTCGTAATCTGGATGGTGAGTGACGTTTGGGGAAAATACTTGCCGTCCGAGGGTTCGTTATTGCATTTTTTGATAAACGGAGGCACAACGACGACCTCCTTCGCTCAAGGGCTTCCAAACTAGCTTTTTTTAGGAGCAGAGAGTAAGGCACCTTGCCTTCTTTGAAAATTATTCGCAAGGCTCTTTTTTGGATTGACTCAATTTTGTCTGATTCTTCACGGGAGATGCCAGGGTGCCAAACCGGACAAGCATATTCAAGATGCGGACGGACAAAAGACGTGTACAACCTTAAGGAGTGAGAAGGGGGGCGCTATATTTATTTAGGAGCTTAAGGAGGGCGATAGACGCATTAGCTTTATGGACGATATCTTTAACGTGGATATCCCACTTTAAATGTGAAGAAATTGTGACTCCAAGTAATTTAACCGAGGATGCATAAATTTCAGGAGGGATGGGATTAAGAAAACAGGGCGAGGATTTGAGGAAACAAATCGGCATTATCATGGACTTAGAGGGGTTGACGGTCATATCTAGGTCCAAAGCCTCACTTCCAATTTCATTGAGAATACTCATAGGGTCGCTTATTAAATTTCTGAAGCAACTTTCAACAATCGTTAGGTCATCAACAAAATTCCAACAGTCAGGAACTTCCTTCGTAAGGCTGTTAACCATGACTGAAAAAAGGAGGGCGCCTAGGAGAGTCCTTGGGGTATGCCATTGTAGATAGGGAGAGGATTTGAGTAATGGTTCTGGTATTTAACCACCTGTCATCTATTTGTTAAAAATGAGGCAACCAATTTTACCAGTAAGGGATCGATATTGAACTCGTTTTCTAGTTTCTCAATTAAAATATTGTGGTTAACAAGGTCTAAGGCTTTCTGAAGGTCAATAGAAATTAAGTTTAGCCAGGAATCAGGTTTTTCGAGGATTTTCCCGAAGTGGTCAATAAGAGAAACGAGGTAGTGGGAAGTAGAAGTTGATTTTAGGTTTCCGAATTGTTTCAGGTCAGTAAGAGGTAGAATTTTTTCCTTTAGCAAATCTGCAAGGAATCCTCCATACAATTTTGAAAAAATAGGAGTAAGCGTAATAGGTCGAACGCCATCAAAGCCAGGCTTTCCGTTTTTATTTTTCAATGGGGTAATGAAACCCTGTTTCCAAATTGTTGGAATTTGCCCATACTTAGTAATTTCTTTAAACAGGACAGACAAGTGCTTAGACAGGAAGTCACCGAAGGCTCTAATAAGAGGAAATGAGATATCCAAAGGACAAACACTTGTCTTTCTTAGTTTATCAATTCTTCTTTCAATCTCAGACGGGCAAACAGTCGGGAAAAAGGGGGATGGGGCTCCTGTTGATAATTGGATTTGAAATTAAGCTGGTCAAGACTCCTACCACATAGCTTTTTAATCTCGGAATACCAGTTTTTTGGCTTATTAGTGAACAATTCTTCGATCTTATTTTTGTAGTATGATCGTGCCAATTTACGAATTTGTCTTTTAATTGATTTTCTTAATATATTGGCTTGATCGAGTTTGCCATTCTTAAACAGCTTCAATTTGGTTCTAATTAGTGTTTTTATTGTTTGATTAATAAAGGGTTTGTCACTTGAGCACCTTTTAAACCTTTTTTCTGGGAAACAAATTTGATATTTATCAATTAGCTTTTTATGAAACTTGGCTATTTTCTCATCAAGGTTTTGTAAACTATAAATGTCAGACCAATCTTCAGTACTCAGCCACATACCAAAGGAAAGAAGACCAGAATTTTGAAGAGGGCGGTAAGTGCTATAAGTCTTTGAGAAAGTATGCTTAAAAGTTGGGGAGGGGGACAAAAGAATGGAAAGATGATAACTCCCACCTAATGGGGGCAAAGTTGAGGGAGGGCTGTAAAAATTATACATATTAGTTAAAATAACATCAAGAGAAGTATTTCCCCGAGTCGTTGGTGTTTTAACAATTTGCTTTACTTTAAGTGAAGCACAAAATGAATCCATTTTAAGGTCGTTGGCATCGCCAACTAAAAAAAGGCCAGCATTGGGGTACTTAGAAATAACAAAATCAGCACTTGCCTGTAATTGCTGGATAAAATTACGTTTTGACTCGATATTTTGATTTGGGGAGTAATAGAAAACAGCTATTGCAATAATACTAAATGGACGAGGGAGTACTTTTGGTCTAACACTTAGCCAGAGGATTTCGTCATACTCGGATAAGTTAGGGACTTGAATAACCTTTGGGTAAAGGTGACTCTTAGTAAAAAACAGAACTCCGCCACCTTTTTTCCCGAGTGGGTGGTCTGAAGGACGGAGTTTTATAAATTTTGAATAATTTGTCAGGTGTAGGGACCCTGGGTCATGGGATTGAACTTCAGTAACAGCTATAATATCTATCAAATGTGCTTCTGAAACCACCTCGAGTTCAGTAAGCTTTTCAACATTAAGACTTTCAGCAGTAGTAACTAAAAGTTTAGGAAAAACAAACCGATTGGGGAATCGCGACAGGGAAACTTGATGGGTTTGAGAATTTCCTGGGGGGTAGGGTTTTAATTTAATTTTATTATGCTTTGGAGAAAGGGGGTAAGAGAAGTATTTGCTTTGGGGATTTGGATGTGGGGGGACGGGCAAGGATATGGACGAAGCACGAGACTTATTATATGACAATTATTGAACGCAAAAAGTCTCAGACCTGAGTCACGTTTACAGGGTAGGCACGAGGGATAAAACGAATGGGCTGGGAAAATCTTCATGAAACTTCATATTTAGAAGGATCTCGTAACTCAGATCTCTTATTTTAAATCTCAACCGGTTCCAGTGCAATTGGGGGGGGGGGGGGCAGTTGGACGGACCGGAAATCTTAGAAAATACTTAAAGCGGTGTGATCAGAATGAAACTGGATGGGAAGAATAAAAACCTGTCTAAGATACGTGATTGACATAACTGGACCGGATCTGCTCTCTTTGGTGGAGTTGCGGGGGGGGGGGGGTAATTTTGAAAACTGAGGTATTTGTAACTTATGAAAGGGTGACCACATCTTAACGAAATTTGATATTTAGAAGGATCTTGTGCTTTAAAGCTCTAATTTTTAATTCTGACCAGATTCCGTGACATTGGGGGAGTTGGAGGGGGGAACCGGAATTCTTGGAAAACGGGAAAATTGGGGTATTTTTATCTTACGAATAGGTGATCGGATCTTAATGAAATTTGATATTTAGAAGGAATTCATGTCTCAGAGTTCTTATTTCAAATCCCGACCAGATCTTTGACATTGGGGGGAGTTGGAGGGGGGAAATCTTGGGAAACACTTGGAGTGGAGGAATCGGGATGAAGGTTGGTGGATAGAATAAGCAAATGTCCTTGATACAGGATTGACGAAACCGTACTGGATTCGCTCTCTTTGGGGGAGTTGGGGGCAGGGGTTAAGTGATTTGGCGAGTCAGGTGCTTCTGGACGTGCTAGGACGATGAAAATCGGTAGGCGTGTCAGGGAGCTGCACAAATTGACTTGATAAAGTCGTTTTCCCAGATTCAACTATTTGGGGGCTAAAAGGAGAGGAAAAATTAGGTATTTATAACTTATGAGCGGGTGATTGGATCTTAATGAATTTTGATATTTAGAAGGACATCGTGAATAAGAGCTGTTATTTTAAATCCTGCCCGGCATTAAGCTTCTTATTTTCCTTTTAAATCAATCTATTGATTCATAGAATTTTGTTAGAGCTCATACCATATGAACTCTTGGCTCTTAGCTCTTCTTGCCTCGTCACAAGTGCCATATGAGCTCTTAGCTCTTGTTTCTTACTTTTTTGGGCACCAATTGTGTCTTTAGGTAAATGAATGTTCAGGTCCCCTTAAACTAGAAATCTAAAAATTTTTAAGCTCTTTTTCTTCGCAATAGGTCCCAGCGACCATGGAAATTTTGTGTAAGTCTCAAGTTTTTTAAATAACATTTTTTTTTTTTACTTTTAGGGTACCAATTGTGAAAACTGGCCATTTTTCAGTTATGTGCTTTCAGTTGTTTTTCAGTGTTCGCAATGAACACTTTGACCCCGAATTTAGCGAAATAGTTTCAATTTTGTCGGAAAAAAATTTATTGCTCGTTTTTAGGGCCAAATTACGGGGGACCTGTATTTTTTTTGGCAGATTAGGATATTTTTGCCCTAAGGACCTGCTGGTGTAAGTTTCAAGCTGATCAAACCATAAAACTGGTCTACTACTGGGCCTCTATTATGCTCCTCTCAATGAATTTGAGGTCCATTGGCCTTGGGAATGATCAATAGATCTTTTAAGCTGATTGGAAAATATTGCTTTTTGTCCAGTTTGTTCTCCCAATTTTCGGAGCCCTGTGTCCCCAACGTAAAAATTCGCTTTCAAATTAGAACCCAATTACTTACAGATTCAAATTTAAGCCGTATGGATTAAACATTTTTAAGCACACTTTTGGGTCTTATTTCTGGAGGAAATACTATTTTCTTTTATTTTTTCTTGTTTTTATGTGTTTTATTAGTAAGATGTTATTGGATATTTTTTTGGGGGGGGGGGACAATTTTTAGAGAGCCTTTGCCAATAAGCAATTTTTTGGCCTAATGGCTAGCGGCTGTGTTTCAAGCTTCTCAGAAAAAAAATTCTGGCCCTTTTTGCGACCAATTTTACGGCGGACCATTATTTTTTCATAGATTTTTTAATTTGGGTTCCGTTGGCCAAATAATTATATCCAAGTTTCAAGCGAATCGACAAAATGATCGTTGGTCTATTTTTGGGTTGCATCTCTAAACTCCTGCCCCAATCAACATATAGGCCAATTTTACGGCGGACCATTATTCTTTCATTAGATTTTTTTCAATTTGGGTTCCGCTGGCCAAAGAATTATATCCGAGTTTCAAGCGGATCGACAAAATGATCAATGGTCTAATTTGGGGTTGCATCTCTGGACTCCTGCCCCAACCAACATATTTGTATGTTATTCATTATAACGTACTGACAGTAATGACTGTCAGTCTGAAACTCATCAAGGAAAATTTTTGGCTTATTTCCAAGCCCCTTAAAACTCTCCCCCACCCAAAAAATATGGTCGACTTAGCCCAGGGAATGATTGCTGAAAGTTTCATGCCAATTGGAGAGCCAACATCAAACATGCAACACTTTCCCTAGTCATAAAAGGTTTTTGCGAACGATGAGAAGCTTCAATAAATTAGAGCCTTGAGCCTTGGGATGCATGGCCGATGTCGTCCCTGGAGGTTTATTTATCAGATTTTTCGGCAATTCTGATAAAATGACAGTCTTAAAATAGTGATCCGATGCAACGGGGACAAGGAGGTTCTCGGGGCAGAAAAGGGTTACGAGGGATGGGGTAAAGGCTAGTTACCTTCAAAATAAATATTTCAAGTTTATCATGTAATTAAGATGTATTTTATGTACAGTTGTAGCCTAGAAAATGGAAAAACAAAACAGTCACAGAAACACTCTTGGTGTTTAATGTAATGCCTTTCCATCTGATGAATGATGAGAGTTCAGAATTTCTTCTCTTTTAGATGTTTAATTGGTGGTGAGATATTAGTGTCGGTCGTATAAATTAGTGCCCTCTCCTTAGCACTGCTTGGTTTGTGTCATCCCTGGAGGTTTATTTCTTAGACCTTACGACCATTCTGAAAATATAGCTATCATTAAGTTCGATGGCTAAAAGGGTTCTCAAGGGCAAAAAAGAGTTTCAGGGGTGAGAGCAAGAAGCTGGTAACCCTCAAAATAAAGATTACCAGTTTAATCCACACCCAGAAGGTAATATATGCAGATTAGTAGCCTGTGAAAATCAAGCAGCAAAGCAATCAAAGGAAAAGAATGCTGTTATTTACTGTAATTAATTTTAAAAGCTTTTTCCACAAATAAGTTTTTCAAAGAAAATAGAGATCTCCAATAAACAAAAAAAAGCAGAAATAAAGCAAAATAATCTTCAAAGCGTAAAACTACGACAAATCACCGTCAATAAATAAACGAAACCCAAATCGAGAAGAAATAAAAATAAATAAACAAGTCGAAATCAAAACGAGCAAAAATCAACATGAATGGGCTAAGAACCCCCATGCCTTCTTAAAACTAGAACGTAATTTGCACTTTACTGAAAAAAAAAATGAATGTGGATTGACAGTCTAATATAAACATACTGACATTGAATCATTAAAGTCTTAATAGTTTTGATTTTCTAAAGTTATAAAACTGAAAAAAAATACAATGTATTTTGTTTTCAGTAAAATGGGAGCTGGTAAACACCAATAACTTTTGACTCTTGAAAAGGGCACTAGAACTTCCGATTTCTGATCAAATGAACCCCATCCGAAGTTGATACGACCACAAACTCCATAAAAACTGTATATGCCCATGGACATTGTTAGACATTATAGACATTGTTAGATTTTTTTGAAATATTTGGAATAAATGGCTATTTCACCATTTTGATCATATTGGTTTGGAGAAAAGGGTGTTGGGGAGGTGGGGCTAAATACCCCCAAAATCACTTTTGACTCTTGAAAGGGAAATATAACATTTCATTTTCAATGAAATGAGCCTCCTGTAAAGTTTATATGACTGCCCCTTCCATTTTCCCCTGGATCATAGCTTACAATCCTTGTCCCCAGGCTCTGGGGTTTTTGTCAATCCTGAAGGACTTGTTATATGATCTATGAACAATTTTTAACAAAACGACCATCTCAAGATTTCTATCAGATGCATGAGGGTAAAAGAAGCTATGGGGGGCTAGTTGCACTCCAATCACTTTTGACTCTTAGAAAAGGCGCTACAACTTCTGATTTCCAATTGAATGAGCCGCCTCTGAGGTTTATACGACCACCAGTCCAATAAAATCCTCATATGTTAAAAATAGACAACTAGAATAACTTAGATCCCTGGCCCTGAGAACTGTGGGGTGTTGTTATCCGTAAAGACATAACTATCGAGTCTATTAGCTACATTCTGTCTACTAGTCTTCATTCTGATCGGATGTGTTTGGAAAAAAAAGGGCTTGTTGTGGCTTATTGCCCTCCAATGGCTTTTGACTTTTGAAAAAGGGGCTAGAACTTTCAATTTCCAATCTACTGAGCCTTCTCTAAAGTTTGTACGACTACCTCGAAAAACCTTAGGTGCCCCTGGAGCATAACTTAAAACCCTTGCCCCAGGCTCTGGGTGTTGAGTCAACCCCAAAGGCTATGGTATATGATCTTTTGAAAAAAATTTTAACAAAGTTTTAATTAGATGCATTTGAGGAAAAGAGGATGTGAGGAGGGTTTGACTCTTTAAATGGGCACTAGAATCTTTTATTTCTAATTAAATAAGCCTCTTCCGAAGTTAATAGGACCAGTCCTTTCGTAAAACCCTTCTTTATTAATAATGGGCGATTAGTATAAACTCTAGCTCTTGTCCGGAGGGCTGTTTGCCCTGCAGTCACTTTTGACTCTTAAAAAGGGCTTTAGGACTTTCACAATCCAAAGAGCTCCTTTTATAGTTTCTACGACAACTCCTACTACACAAAGTGCCTTGGTCAGAAAAATATATATATATATATATATATATATATATATATATATATATATATATATATATATATATATATATATATATATATATATATATATATATGTATATATATATATATATATATAAACTAAATAATACAATGTGCTCACTTCGTTCTTTACTTTGGCAGCGCAAATGCGCTGCCAATGATACCGGTTTTCACAAGTAATCAAAACAATGTATAATGTTTAGATGTTTAAGCACTCATTATTCTCCTATTCCTTCAGATGTTTAATCGGCAGTGAGATATCAATATCAGCTTTGTAAAGGCTGTTTCTGGGATTAATTTTAAGAAATCTTTCTATTAAATATAAAGAGCTATTAGCCATCCGAGTGATTTGACACTAAGATCTTAGAAATTAAGTAGTAGTGTTGCTATGCATTATCTCTCAACGTACCTTCTTTTTATTTTAAGCTTTGGATCCAGCAGTCCTTTTAGTATCATTTAAACCAGAAGAAAAAAGACTGACCTCAGACGACGCTGCATTCATTGACGTCATTCATTCTAATGGAATGTATTCCAGGTATTACCCGTCCCTTGGAATGTATGCTTCAGTTGGACATGCTGATTTTTACCCCAACGGGGGTGCAATCCAACCAGGATGCAAGAAGCAGTATCCGATTTTGCCAAGCAAGTATTTAATAATGTTGTCGAGTAATAAACTTAATCCAAAGGCAAACATGCAAAATATATTTATTGAGAAAGCATTAAAAACATCTTTTAGAAATTTTATTCTAGATTTTCTTGAAAAATTATTTTTCATTCTTCTCTCTGTTCGTTTTTAGTTAATTTAGTATAATTTATAATAGTTTAACTTAATATAATAGTTTAATTTAGTATAATGGGGATTTATTTAGTATTAAGTGTGTCTATGAATTGAATTATATGGGAATAATTTTGAGCATAAATTAGTTGAGTTACTTAGTCTCCAAAATCCTGTGCCGAGAGATTATAATTCAAAAGAAGTTTAACATACTTATATTGATTTGGTTTGGACAGGGAGCGGGAGCTGTTATAATCCTGGTTTACTTAACCTACATTATATGATTAGTGAAAAGGTTTTGATTTAACAAGATATAATATATACACTTTTTCTACTGAAAGTATATATGTGTTTTTATAACAGCTAAATGGTAGGGAAATCAACAGCTAAGTTGTAGTTTTGTATCATTTAATCATATTCATAAGGTCTTATGATACTCTAATTTTGCATAATAGTATATAATTTGGTTTTTCCACGTGAAATGTTTCTCCTCAGTATCTTCCCAAATTAAGGAGCAAACAATTTCTAACACAATTTCTTTGATGAAGACAGTGACTGTTTTAGGGAGACAGAGGGAGCACTTGCCCCGGGCACAAAATTTTTTACGGGAGCAGAATTTCAAATAAATAATCACAAAATTTTTTACGGGAGTAGAATTTCAGATAAATAATATAACAGCTATAATATTTTTTTTTATTATTAGAATAAAGTAGTGGGCGCAGTTAGTAGTTGGCAAAATCTTCTGCGAAAGCTGTTTTTGTAGAATAAACAATTTGTTTCCGATATTCTGGCAGAAGCAGACGTCGTACTTCTAATACACTTTGATATTCGTTTCAGGTAATAAGGAAAATACAAGAAGTTTACATATTAAATGTTTAAAAACACGTTTGTTCGATTTGTATGCTGGCTTTATCATGGACCCCTCCCTAGTGGTAACCTGGTTAAGGGCAAACCCTAGGTCATAACGAGTAAAAAGTTTAGAAACCCGTTGAGAAAAGAAAAAAACTCGAGTGAGAAAAATTTGTTATTAATGCTTATTTAGGATTAGTAACTGTTATTTCGGTTCGTCTTATTTATAAAAATTTAGTTTTAAAGTACTTGAAAAAGCCTAAGGATTGTAATGAAAAGTACTAACCATTTGAATTTCAACAGTCGAAAATCAGTCGAACAACCCTCCTTTTTAAAAACCCACAATAATTATATTTTAGCCAATTTAGCATTATTGTGTCCTTTTTTTCTGCCTCTAATGGAGCTCTGGAACATCATGGAGAGCTGTTTAAGGACTCGTTTGAAAGCCAATGCTCATGTCTGCGTGCTTCTTATGATCACGTCTTGGTAGCTTGTAAAGTTATTTTCGATTAAATTTAGAATAATAGCTTAACTTTCAAAACATTCACCTAATACTACTGAGAAGTGATCCATTTTTGATCGAATTTTATTGTGAACCCTCATAGAGAGGGAGTTTCCACCGTGAACTCCTTAGAGGGAAACATGTCTTTAGAGGAAAATGATGAAATAGAAAAAGGCAAATAAAATTAATAAGAAACAGATGTTATAGCTACCGACTAATGCAAGACTGTTTGTATTGTCATTTGCCTCTTTTTAACGCCCAACCCCCTAGAGAAACAGAAATGAAAGCAATTTTGCTGTAGCAATCAAAAGACAAGGTTAATGTAAAGAGAGGCATTAAAACTTCAAACAAATAAAAATTATTCTGTGTTTGAGGACGCTACCCATTCTTTATCCTCCTGCCGTTTACGTTAAACTCTTGTACTGATATGAGGGGGGAAAACGTGGACATGTATTGTCAGTTTAATTATACTGATGTCTTTTCTTTAAAGTCCTTACGATTTTTGACTTATTAAAGATGAAAAAACGACAAAATTTAATATGAAATATGTTCATTTTAGGTTTCATTTATAATTGATTGTGATTTGTGTTAATTTTACGCTCGGAAGACTATTTGATTTTATTTCTGTTCATTTTTGGATTAATGGAGCCCTTACTTTTTTTTTATAAAAACTCATTTTGTGGAAACTGTTTATTTCAAAATTAAATTCTGTTCGTTTTTTTATTGACACAGTCTTTTTCATGGAAAAAGAAAATAACATTTTACATCTTTTTTTTATAAGAATACATAGTTTGATTTGCTATTGGTATGCTGGAGAACTTTTTCAACAATTTTTAACAACATACACCCTTTGAAAATCCTAAAACTAATAGTTTTGTTTGGTTTAGTTTTATACCTCCTCAAGTTAACCTGGAAAAGAAAATTTAATGTGATTTCCAAAAAATTATGTCTATGGTCTTTGGCCACCTGGATACGTTTACATAATTTTGATTTAGATAAATTGTAAGAGCAGAAGTAGTGATAGTAGTAGCGCTAAAACAATCAAATTAATGCCCTCATTCGTTCGTGGGTTATTTCTGAGATGTCTTATTGACCACCACGATACACACAGTGCCTTTGGATTTAGTTTTAGCGTAAAATTTGATTTTAAAGCATAATGGGTAAGTTACATAACTGTAGAGGGTTTTCATACCCAATATCCTTAGAAACATAGCTACTGGACCGTTCAATTATGATGAACAAAATGGCAGCCTAAGAATTTGGATTGGATGTGTTTGTAAAATTAATTACTTGGGAGTAGGGCTTTTTACCCCCAATCCCTTTTGACTTTTAAAAAGGGCACTAGAAATTTTAATTTCCGATCGAGTTAAGTTTCAAATTTTCAGTGATATTGCTACTTGTGATAAAGCAGCACTGTCTGTGATAATATCAGTATGCCCTTTTGATAACCTGCATGCATAGAGCTTTTTATTTAATTGAACTCTCGCTCAACAATCCCTAAAAGTTTCACCTTAATATTCTTAGCGTCATTAGTTACAGCAACTGTAGTTGTAGCATTGACAGTATGCACATAGTACTTTCTGCCTAGTTCAACAGTTTACCCTGAAAGATGTAACTTAATAATCGGAGCCGGTTGTAAGGAATTGTTTTGTCACATTTTTGACAATATACATGCCTATAGTTTCGTTTTGATTTGGTGCATTATCCGCCTAAATATTTCTTCAAAGCTTCAACTTAATACCCTTAGCTTGTTTAGTAGCAATATTAGCTGTACCAGTAGTAACAGTAGTAGCAGTAGAAGCAGATTTAATAGTAGTAGCCATAGCTTTAGTAGCAGTAGTTTAAGTAATAGTAGTAATAAAAATAGTAGTACTAGTTTTATCAGTAGAAGTAGTTGCATTAGGATTAAAAGATCGTCTTTTGGTTAGTTCAATATACCCCACAACAAGCCCTGTACGTTTCAACCAAACTGTTCCTAAGATATTGCTGATGCACCCTTTTGACAACCTGCACACAGACGACGTATTTTGATTCAGTTAACCTCCCCCCTGTAAATTTCACCTTCATATCCTTAGGCATAGTTGCATTAGTCGTGTTAGTATTAGTGGTACAAGTAGTAGTATTAGTAGTACTAGTGGTAGTATTGATAGTAACAGCAATAGTAATAGTAACTGCAATAGCATTAACATGTTGCCTTTTCATCGGTTGAACCTATCAACTTTTGGAAGTTTCACCTTAATACAGTTACCCTTTGCTATGACATTCCCAATAGGTCCTTTTGATAACCTTTATATTTATGTACTTCTTTAAATTTTCATCTTAATGTTCTTAGCCCAACAAGTAGTTGCAATAGAAGTAATAGTAGTAGTAGCAGTATTAAATGTTGCAGTGGTGGTAGTATTAGTAGTAGCGTGCACATATTACCTTTTCGTCAATTGATCTTCCCCTTTAAGAATTCTCTAAGATTTCCTACTTAATACCCAAATCTATTCTGGAGTTACGCCTTTTTGACAGTCTGCATGCACATAGTGTCTTTTGGTTTATTTTAAATTCCCCTCAATATTCTCTCAAATTTCGACCTTCATAGACTTAGCCTCAATAGTATCAAACAAGTAATAGTGGTAGTGGGAGAAGTAGTAGCAGTAGTAGTGTTGTATTAGTAGTAGTAGTAGTAACAGTAGTAGCGGCAGTATCAATACTAATAGTAGCATGTACATTTTGCTTTTTGGTCAGTTAGACATCTCCCTCATGATACCCCCGAAATTTCACCTTGGTACGCTAAACCGTTCTAACCCGCTTCTGACGCCCGTTTCATCTTAATAATCTAAAATGTACAAGTACTTAAAATTAAAGTAGTAATTAGAGCATTTTAGTAATAGTGGTGGTAGTAGTAGTAGCAGTGGTAATAGCACTAAAAAAATCGGTGTTACGTGGAAATTGTATTAGTACAAGCAAACACATGTTACCTTTTGGTCGATTGACCTTCCCCTTTAAGTATTCTCTGAAAGCTCCAACTTGTTACCCAAATCTATTCTTGAAATACGCCGTTTTAACAATCTTCATGTACATAGTTTGTTCTTAATTTATTTCAAGTTCCACATCAATATTCTGTAAAAATTTTCACCTTTAAATGCTTAGCCTTAATAGTGCTAGTATAATAGTAGTAGTGGCAGTAGTATTAAAAGTAGTAGCAGTACTTATGATGTACTGATAATAGTAGCAACAGTAGTAGCAGCAGTGTTAATAGCAGTAGTAGCAGGTACATGTTGCCTTTTGGTCAATTGAACATCCCACTCATGATGCCCCAGAAGTTTCATCTTGATGCGACAAGCTGTTCCAAAAACATAGCTGATATGCCTGTATCAGTAATCTCTTTGTGCATAGAATGATTTAGTTTAGCTTTCCCCTCAGCGTTTTCCCAGATGTTCAATATCCTCAGTTTTGATAGTACTCGCTACGAAAGCAGTGATTTTAGATGTAGTAACGGTATTAGTAGTAGTAGTGGTTGTGGTGGTGCTAGGAGCGTGCAAGTATTACCTTTTTGGTCAATTTATCATATCCCTTATGATTTCCTGAAAGTTCTAAATTAGTATACTCAGTCATTCCTGACTTATACCTTTTTCACAACCCTTATCACATTACGAGTTTTGGTTTACTTCAACACTCCTCTTATCATTCTCTGAAAGGCCCACCTGAATCCCATTCATCTTTTTTGAAAGTAAAGGTTAAACATGCCCACTTTTCTCAGTAACATTTACTATATGTAGACAATAAACGAATTGCCTAACTTAAAGCCCTTGCCCTGATGGCTGTGGGGGGGGGGATTGACGTCCTCAAAGGTATAATTACTGGATCTTTCAATAATGCTGAATAAAACAACTGTCTCTAAAGTTTATTTTGATGGGTTTTGGGAAATGATGGGTGTGTGGGGAGGTTGGTATCTGGTTGCCCTCGAATCACTTGTCACTCTTGATGTGGGCACTAAAATTTCCAATTTCCGATGAAATTAGCCTCATTCGAAGTCGTCATTCATAGCCCCGGGGCATAGCTTTCAACCCTTGTCCCTGGACTCTGGGGGTGTTGAAGCACTGAAGGCAATGTTTTAAGTTGTTTGGACTATTTTGAACCAAATTGCTATATCACCATTTAGATCAGATGGGTTTTGGAAAAAAAGGACGTAGGGGAGGAGATAGTTGCCCTCCATCACTTTGACTTTTATAAGGAAACTTAAACTTTCAGTTGCAAATCAAATGAGCCACCTCTATCGTTTGTATGACCATCTTTTGTGTAAAAACCTTATTTGCCCCAGGAGTATAATTCAGACCCCTTGTCTTCTGGCTGCTGTGGGTAGTTTCATCCTCGTAGGTCTTGCTGTTTGATCTTTGGACCATTTGAACAAAATGGCAATCTAGGGATTCCTACAGAATGCTTTTAGGAATAAGAGAATGTGGAGAGGGGTGTTTGTTACTCATGATCACTTTTGACTATTAAAAGAGCACTAGAACTTCTAGTTCCAAATTTAGCCCTCTCAGAAGTTTTGCGACCACCTCTTCCGTTAAAACCTTATATGTTAATAATGAGCACCTAGTATATTTTATAGCTCTTTCCCTAAGGTCTTTGGGGGTAATACGTATCCAATGACATAATTACTAAAAAATTTAGGTGCGGATTTCTTACGATTACTTTTACCTGCCATTCATTCTTTACTAAGTTGTAACTATTGTTGTAACCTCAATTAAAGCACCATAACAGACTAAATAGGGCACTTTAAGGAGTTTTTTATTTTTCTAATTTTATTTTATTTTTATTTTTTTAGTTTATTGTCATCATCTCCGATCAGTAGAATTTTTTGCAGAGTCAGTCACATTGCAGTCAAGTAAATTTGAATCTGTATATTGCCCTGACTATCCAACTTTCAAGAGCGGAAAATGTGACAATAATAGGAAAGCATCGATGGGAATTCGTACTTTACCACGGTAAGAATTAACAACTAAATGTTTTGTTTTTCGTTAATCGTACACCAAATTTTCCTTCGGACAGTTCTGTGACAAAATACTCTAAAGGGCTGTTAAATCTATAAGATGCCGCAGTATAAGTATTAGCACTTAAGTGTACTATCACATTTCAAGCTCACTAGCAGGGAAAGTCATAAACTTAATCATACTCACCGAAACACGCTCGTGCGCTCACTAACAAATAAATACACACACATGCAAGCAATCACATAAGAAAATACACGAATGTCCCCAAGTAATTTGACACCAAGCTGCTTTCTTATAACCATTTCAAATAGTTTAGGGTATTAAACTGTATTAAAAAAGAATTTTTGTAGTTGGGCTATTCCAGATCCTGCAAATGCCCGGGTACCTTCAGCCAGCCTACGAGTGCCTTTTCTAAGAGTCTTCTCGAAGACGCAGATGCTATTGTAAACATTTTTTGCTTCGCGCACAGGTGGTTGTTACATCATACTGCAGCAGAAATTCATAATGGTTGAGAGGTAACTAAAAGTAGGTTAGTGGATATAGGTTTTAGAAAGCTGGTACAAGGTTTACGTTTTACGCTTCCAGCACAAGTGGTTGTTGCGTCTGGAAATTTAAATGCAGATGCGATAAGATTTCGCTAGACATGAGAAATTGTTCTTCAAAAGTTTTTCTTCAATATGTTTTTCTTCAAGTCATTTCCAAAACGTTTTTCAAGACGTTTCAAGACATTTTCCAAGATTTTTTCTTCAAGACAATTTTATACAAGATGCTTTTCTTCTAGATGTTTCCTCAAGATGTTTTTCTTCAAGATATTTTTCAAGACATTTTTAAAGATATTTTTCTTCAAGACGTTTTTCAAGACATTCTTCTTGAAGACATTTTTCTTCAAGGTATTTTTCAAGACGTATTAAGATGTATTACTTCAAGAATTTTTTTTTCAAGACGTTTGAAGACATCTGTCAAGACACTGGCCTATAGTGGGAGACAACTGGATCTAAAAATAAATAATCTTGGTACCCCCTCGAAAATTAAGGCTTCCGAGCACACAGATTTTTCCAACGCCATTATCACTCCAGTTCCGGTTCCAGTTGTCCTACCCGCAGCTTCAGTTCCAGTAACTTCGGTTCCCTTCCCACCGGATCCTATTCCATCTGTTCCGGTTCCGGTCCCATCACTTCCGATTCCTCTATTTCCGATTCCGGTTCCGCAGATGCTACTTCCGGTTCCATCCCCAGTCCTAGTTCCAGCTCCAATTCGGCTTCTAGTTTCAGTTCCACCAGTTTTGGTTGCAGTTTCGGTTCTGCCGGTCCCAACTCCGATTCCGGTTCTGTCGCTTCTGGTCCCGGTTCCATTGCTTCTAATTCCGGTCCCCAAGCTCCTTTTTCGTTTCCAATTCCGATTCCGTCAGTCCCAGTTCCGATTGCAGTTCCGCCACTTCTGATTTCTGTTCTGCCAGTCCCTGTTCCCGTCCCACTTTTGCCAATTCCAGGACTTTCCTGACCCTAAGGAACTCTGACACATAGACACCTACGTAGAGAAACAAACACATAGACAGACAAAATGACACGCAGACACAGATACAGACAGACAAGAAGACCCACGAACAGACCGGCAAAAGGGCACATAGACAGACAGACAAAAGACACACAGACGCATACGTTCCGACACAGAAACAGACAGACATAAACACAGACAGATAGACAGGCAAAAAGACACACAGACACACTTAAGATCCACAGACAGACAAAAGAAAAGACATACACACATATATACCTACCAACACACATATACCCACACATATACACAAACACACACACAAACGCACAGACAGACAGACGGAGAGTAAAAAGACACAAACAAACACAGACAGACAGGCAGGCAAAACGACACACAGACAAACACAGAGACTCATTGACAAAAATAAACAGACACAGAGACAGACAGACAAAAAACACAGAAACACAGACAAAAAGCTACACAGACACAGATACAGACAAACAAAAAGAAACACAGACACACAGACAAAAAAGACGCACAGAATAGACAGGCAAACAGAAATACATACACAGAGATACACACACACACACACACAAACACACGTACAGACAGACGAAAATACACACAGACACAGGGACAAACAGACTGACAGGAACCCAGTCACAAATAGAGATACACAGACACATATACAGACACACAGGCAGACATATATAAAAAACACACACAAACACATACACGCAAACATAGACACACACAGATAGAGAGACAGATAAAAAGACCCACAGACACAATGAGTCACACTAACTGAACCCAAACGAACTTAACTTTAAAGTAGTTAACCCAAGGTAACCTAGCTTGAAGCTAGATTTAATGGCATCGTGTGTTTGTGTATGTGTATGGGTCTGTGTTTTTCTTCTTGTATCACTTGTCACTCTGTGTCTTTTGTCTGTCTGTCTGTAAGTGTGTTTCAATTCATTTTTGTCTGTGTGTCGTTTTGCCTCTCTGTCTGTGTGTGTATGTGTCTTTCCATCTGTATGTCTGTGTGTCAGTGCCTGTACGTTTGTGCCTCTGTATCTATGTATGGATGTTTGTGTGTCTATGTGTCTGTTCGTGTGTCTGAACATTTAAGTTGCCTTGGTTGGTGTTGTACGGTTTAAATTAGGGTGCAAATTCTGGGGTTGAACCTGTGCTACTTTTCGGTTCTTCAACTCTTCCGCATATAACGCACATAAGAAACGAATTGAGGACTAGAGTTTTCCAGCCCAGCAGGCACTCCGTCAAGTGTAACAGGACTCGGATGGTTTTCGGTTCAGTGAAAATTCTCACCGAAAATACTAGGTTGATTGAGGGATACTTGTTTGTGCTAACTTATCACATCTATCGAAATAGTTAAATTGCTCGGAAAAGTTTGGTTTCATTGTGTTGCTCTATTATTAGGAATAATGGTCTTGGTGTTGTGAATTTTTTGTTCATGGAAATTAATGCAGCATCCTCAAAAAGATCGTCAATGTTTACTGCCGACTCAAGACCTCCAGATGACATCTAAAAAAAAATAATAAATTTTTTTAATTTCTTTTAATCAGAATTCACTAACTCAAGAGTCAACATTTTTTCTTTAAAATGATCTAAGTAACTTAAAATAAGAGTGGATTCTTTGTCTAAAAAGATCCAAATAATCTGAAAACAGGAATAAAATTCACCACCTTAATACAGTTACAGAAAAGATTAGTCAAAATAGGAATACGTCATAGCTAAATGGGGAAAATGCATAGGAAATGTAATGGTTACATAATTATACTGCAATATAGTAGTGAAGCGATTATTGTTAAGAATGCAAGTTCAAGGATAGACAATTTGAAAAAAAATGAAAAATACCCATATAAGAAAAATCTTCAGTGGCCAACTAATTGCCTAAATGTCATAGTTAAATTGGGCAATATTGTTGTTAAATAATTATTAAATGATGGCCATGAATGTTGACAGTAACACTTGAACTTCTCAGGCGTTTAGCTTGACCTTGGCAAGAGATGTTGTACAAGAGAGAGAGAGAGAAAATTTATTTATTTTTGATTAGGGTTTATTTGTCATGGAGTGTCAGGGGTTGTCCAAGGCCAATGGAGTAACAGTAGTGGTGCAGGGGCCATTGAGGGTCATAGGTCATGGGAGTCAAGGGCAAGCCATGATTAATTGGGGGGCTATGATTGGTTCAGGGACCATTGAGGGCTAGGAATGAGGATTAATTGCCATAGTGGCAATGGTAGGTCAAGTTGCATTGTGATATTATTCCAGTGCTCCTCTGTGAGAAACGCTTATCTGTCCCCACGCGAAAGACCATGCCTTCTCAATGGGTGGCAACATTAATACAACATTAATAAAAACATGGCAACATTAATAAAAACAAACAGTAAGTGACGCCACTGCGGAGAAGGGAGAGCCAGGTTACATCATGCGTTTTTTTTTTATTGATCCTACGTCAAAGATGCTTTTGAATGCACCTGTGAAAGACCTGGTCTTCTTAAGGCAACCAGAGTTCCAGCACAAATACATTAATAAAAATAAACGCCATCATAGCCCAGGGAGGAGCAGGTTGTATAATAAGAATTTTTTTTTTTTACTACTCCTATGTTAAAAACGCTTATCAATGCACCTGTGGAAGACCTGGCCTTCTTAGAAGTGTACTGTTTCAACGAATATGCATTAATGAAACATAAATCATTGTGGCCAGGCAGGACCAGGCTATATCATATAATAATTTTATTATTTCTATGTTAAAAACACTTATCGATGCAACTGTAAAAGACCAGGCCTTCTTAGGCGGAGAGGGAGGAGCGTTCTAAAACATATATATTAATGAAAAAGCATAAATTTTAACCTCTGATCTACAGCTGCCAAGTCTCTTGAATTTCCATTTCAGTAAGAATATTATTTATATCTAATAACTTCAAAGTTCTAATGTTTTTTTTAACATATTACATAAGGGCACTTGAATCTGCTAAAAAGCATTATGACTTTGAAGATTAGCATGAAACCTATCAGGTCAATATTAGCATCTTGTGACCTTGCTATTGTGAAACGACCGCGTCTCGTAGAATCTACTGTCTTGCCAGTTATTGCATGACGAGATCGCTATAGTTACTTTAGTACAATATCTACAGACTCTTTAGCAGACCAAAGGGGTTTCGGTATCAATTTCGAGCCAAAAGTCACTTACAAAAGAAGCGCCTTGGGAATCTAATGTTACATTATTAAAAAATTCCAGTTAATGCGTGTTTTATCGTATTTTCTCATAATCCTCTTGCAAAATTTAAAATTGCAGTTAAAAGTCTATACTAGGAATTTTTTCTATGGAATTGTACGGGAGGGGGGATGTATGATTATAATAATGGATAGAGCTTCTATAAAGACCATACAAAAAACCTAATAGTAAATGAAATAGAGGCTCTAAGTTACAGGACAGTAGAATCCGATTTGCTTATATGCGTCTCATCATGGAAATTGGGTCAAAAGTGACGGGGCCGTCATGTTAACGTATATCATACTACTTACTACTAACAATTAACTGCAGTACCAACCCACCTGAGCCCAGTACACCTGCGCACGCTCCTCTTCCATCCCAATCCATGCAACGCTACTCTAGATACCCCTAACCACGGAATTACATCTTTATTTACATTCGTCCTTATGGCCTCTTCCGACATCCTTCAGGGACGACCTACTTTTTGCCTAGTGTAGATAGATGACCAAAAAGAACATTTGTCGGCAATCTACTATTTATCATCCTTAAAAGGAAACGTAGTCATATCAACCTTTATCTCATTAAAGCCCTAAATGTAGGATAGAACCTTATTTTCATACAACTTGTTTTCTTATGTACGATCAGTGGAACGGGTACCTGAGCTATCCAAAGACAATTTCTCGGGAAAACATTGAACAAATATCGCTTTGTATTCTGGAGTGGCCACTCTTTAGAACCATACTTGACTATTGTCATCCCCGCAGCTTCGGATATACTATTCGTGGCTCAAAGACTAATCTTCCGATTCTTCAAAATTCTTTTCAACTGTGTTAAAACGCCTTGGGCCTTGGCTATTTTACTTTTTAAATTTTCACTGTGTCAACCGTTTTTACTGATAGCATTACTCAGGAGGATGATGCTATCAACTTGATCAATCTTCTCTTTGCCCAATCATCCCTCTTATCTTTTATCTTAATCTTTATTTATTTCCAGTCCAAGCGACTCAGTCTTCTTGACATAAATGTTTGAAACTATTCTTACGCCCTGAAATTTTTAGACTTCCAAAAATTCTTTTATTTTGCTAAAAGTTTCATCTAGGACTTTAATCATCTGTATAATCGAAGTCTGGGAAAGTTTACCTTCCAATTTGATCGATTTGATTCCGTACTCTCCCGTAGCCATTGCTGTGTTCCTTGGGTTGAAATCTACCAAAATTTAAGACTTATAAATGGATATCCAGTATTTTATTGGTGTGGAGAAAGACATTTTCCATTTTCATTTCTTTAATTTATTTTTGTTTTGACAGGCCGATCTTGTTTATTAAATTATCTAAATAAAAGGAGATACAATACGACCTTGTTTTGCTCCTGATTCAACACCAAACCAGTTACAAAATAACGTAAATAATGTTATTTACTGGTAATCAGCTACTAACCTCACTTCTTGTCTTAACACAAACGATGCTGTTATCATGAATAGCTCTATACCTACTATACAATTGGACTTTCACCTTCACCTATGCTCTTCTGTTGGCTGAATCCAATGCCTGTTTATAATCTACACAACTGAGGCCTAAAGGGGTCTGGTGAAGCAATCGTTTCTCAATTATTACTCTAAGAGTGAAAATTTGGCTGAAATATCCTCACTCGTTGCTAAAACCTCAGTCTTCTTCTCTAAGAAATCTATCCACTGTATATTTTAGTCTAAAATTCATAATCAAACCATATAATTTGCTACCTACAGAGACTAAGCTAATGTCTCTATAATTGTCATACTCCCTCTTATCACTTTTTCTATATACGGGTATCATTAAAGATTTTCTCAAATCAGTAGATACTGCTCTTCTTCAAAAATCGTATTTATAGTCTTCAGTAATTTACCTTTAACTTATATATTCCAAATAATCGTATTTTAAAAACTCTTTTATCGCACTTATAGCATCTGGGGACTTAAGACTTGTTTAATCCTTTTAGTGCTGTCTCTAACTCCTCTTTGTAAAATAAACCTAGCTTCACTTCCAAATTGTTGAAAGAATTTCTGTTTTCTACAACATTTCCAACAACTTTATCAAGGTTTTACAGGTTCTCAAAACATTCTGCCCATCTCTCTTGAGCACTTATCTTCAGTGCCTCATTCGAAATCAGGCACTGCATCTACCTTCAACTTCTTACCATATCAATGCAATATTTTACTGTTAACTCGTCTGGCTACATCTTTATGCCTTTATAATTCTATTAACGACCTCCATTCAATATTAAAATTTTATCAATAATATTCCAGGATGTGTCTCTAACTTTCACTCCTAAGTCACTTTGTACTCCTTTCGCAAACTATTGTCCTAAAATGAGATTCATAATGTAAAGTTTTAAATTCTTAAGCCTCATATTAAACCATTCCTCTCAAATGCTTGTCCTAGAATATACCGATGTAATTACTTCCCACAATGTAGTTTTTCTTCCTGAATTTCAGCCTTAAAATAGTTTCATTTAATCCTAGTTGGCGATATTATTATCACCATGTTAACTTTAGGCCTCCTATGACCAAATGCCCTATTGGTTATAACTACGTAAATGCCCTATTGGTTATAACTACGTAAATGCCCTATTGGTTATAACTACGTAAATTATCATACCAACAAAATTTTCATAGTTTATAAATGTTGCCAGTTTCCTTTTCTAGAATAAAATCACAAAGGCTATGATACCATCTAGCCCTATTTCTACCAAAATGGGCATTTAAATTCTAACAAAACACTGTACATCTGGGATCCTGTCTCTATTCCAGTAAATGACTGAAAATTGATCCAAGTCTCTGTTGCCTCCGTCAGTCCACTGAGGGAGGGACATTAATTTTATTGCTTAGGCATCACTTCTGTATGTTTTTGAAGGCTAGTGCTAGTTTTCTATTATCCTACAAACATAGGGAAATATCACCAGTTGGTTTATTTTCACCAGCTTAATCAATATCTGTTAGAGGCTGTGAGGTAATAATTTTGGTTCGTTTTAATTTTGAACTTGTTTCTTTACTTCCCTTAGAAAACCGTCATATCTCAATTAATCTTTACCCATTTTTAATAAGAAATTGTTTAGAAGACACAAAACCATAACTGAATAAAAAAAATTTCCGATACCAATACGCCCGGTACCACGTACAGTCCTTTCCCCAGGGACTATGGGGGTCATATCATCAGTAAGTATATTTATTGAACCTTTGAATTATGTTGAATAAAGTGGATATCGCAAAATTTTGGTCGGACGACTATGGGGGAGGTGTGTAGAGGGAGAGGGGCTAACAGCCCTCCAATCTTTTTGGCCACTCAACAAGAGCACTAACAATTTCAATTTCCGTTCAAATGAGCCATCAATCATCAGCCCGGTACCGCGTACAGTCCTTTCCCCAGGGACTATTGGGGTCATATCATCAGTAAGCGTATTTACTGAACCTTTGAATTATGTTGAATAAAATGGCTATCACAAAATTTTGGTCGGACGACTAGGAGAAGGTTGTAGAGGGAGAGGGGCTAACAGCCCTCCAATCTTTTTGGCAACTCAACAGGAGCACTAAAAATTTCAATTTCCGTTCGAATGAGCCATTTATCATCTCTCTATGAGAGCTAATAACCCGCCAGTCCTGTTAATGTTGTAGTATCTTTCTAGTGATCAGACAATTTAACAAACTTACTAAGGGGGCTGGGAGGAAGAGTATACAGGGGGGTTCTTGTAAAACTCCAGTTAAGGGTTTTGGACAAAAATTATTATAATGATACCGTTTCAAACCTCCAAGCTTTTCCACTTAAGAAGTGGCACCAAAAGTGCCATTTTTAGTGCTATATAGTGCTATATTAGTGCTTTAACCACGTACGGATAGTAGAATTGATTAAAAGCACGTAGACAGGAGCAATAGCTTTCAAATGAGCCAACAAACATCTCTAAAAAGGAAAGTTCTGGTTGGCCACTAGCCCCACCTTCTCCTCTTGAGAAGTGGCACCAAAATGCCAATTTTAGCCCCATTTGGCACGTGCAGATTGTGGAGTTTATAGGAAGAACGTAAACATTAGCAATAGCTTTTATATGAGCTATTAAACATCTGTCTTAGATGTTCTGGTAGCCTGTTAGCCCAACCCCTTGAAAAATTGCGCAAAATGTGTCATTTTTAGTGCTTCTTGGCACTTGCAGATGGTGAAATTTATAAAAAGTACGCGAATATGAAAAATAGCTTTTAAAAAAGTCATTAAACATTGCTCTATGATGTTCTGGTAACCCACTAGTCCCGAAAAAAAAGGCGACACATCAGTGCTTCCAATGCAAAAAGTGATTTTCCTTGTTTTTCAAATTGGGGATTGTCATTCCCCAGTTCATGGTTTTCAACCATTCTGATTCCAATGGTGCCCTTTCCATTTCGATCTGACGCTGGTTTTGAAGAATTTCAGGCTTTTTAGAAATTACCATAGATTTTTCTTTGCAATAGACTTATACCTTTAAGATGAACCGGAATGATAATTACCATTCTTGAATCAGTGTCAGATAGCAATAAATTTTTTATCACTAGGCAGTTTTTTTTTTCAAACACAGTTTTAACTTTTGGTTACTGTGGGTTGTGGGTCAATGTTTACATTTTTTCAGTTACTGCTGAAACCATCGTATTATTGACATCTTTTCACCTTAAGCGTGGCTTAATAGCTTCCTTAATCATCTTGAGCACTACTCCCTGCCTATACGCCCCATCCTCCCTGCCTGAATAAATAAATTCTTTATTACCTAATTTTCTGTTTTCTAGCACTCAGAGAAGAGTTTCTAAGGCTACTATCAAATTCAATTCAAAATATCCAAATTCGTCCGGCAAGATGCTAGTATGATGGGTTTTTTTGTGTTTTAACGTTCAAAGTCACGGTTTTTATATTATTTAAATTCTTGAAATTTTTATGGTCAAACAGTTCGTGGTAACGAACTGTAGTAAGGAGCGATCCGGCTCAATAGTAACCAAAACTCTAAAAAATTGAACACATCAGATTCATACCATCAGATTCAGCGTATCAGAGAACCCTACTGTAGAAGTTTCAAGCTCCTATCTACAAAAATGTGGAATTTTGTATTTTTTGCCAGAAGACAAATCACGGGTGGGTGTTTATTTGTTTGTTTTTTTTTGTTTTTTTTTGTTTTGTTTTTTCCCAGGGGTCATCGTATCGACCAAGTGGTCCTAGAATGTCGCAAGAGGGCTCATTCTAACGGAAATGAAAAGTTCTAGTGCCCTTTTTAAGTGACCAAAAAAATTGGAGGGCACCTAGGCCCCCTCCCATGCTCATTTTTTCTCCAAAGTCAACAGATCAAAATTTTGAGATAGCCATTTTGTTCCGCATAGTCAAAAACCATAATAACTCTGTCTTTGGGAATGACTTACTCCCCCAAAGTCCCTGGGGGTGGGGCTGCTACTTACAAACTTCGACCAGTGTTTACATATAATAATGGTTATTGGGAAGTGTACAGTCGGTTTCAGGGGATTTTTTTTGGTTTTGGGGGTGGGGTTGAGGGGAGGGGGCTATGTGGGAGGATCTTTCCATGGAGAAATGTGTCATGGGGGAACAGAAATTCAATGAAAAGGGCGCAGGATTTTCTAAAATTACTATAAAAAAACAATGAAAAAATAAACATGGAAAATTTTTTTTTCAATTGAAAGTAAAGAGTAGCATTGAAACTTAAAACGAACAGAGATTATTACGCATGTGAGGGGTTCTAAAAATACTTTAGCATAAAGAGCGAGGTATTTAGGAGGAGATAAATACCTCGCTCTTTATGCTATAGTATTTTTAGTAATTTCAACTATTCATTCTACGGCCTTTCTGATTCAGGGGTCATTCTTAAAGAATTGGGACAAAACTTGCGATTTAGTGTAAAGAACGAGGTATTAACGAGGGTACAAACCCTCTCATATACATAATAAAAATTAAAGAATATAAAAGTTTGTTACGTAAGATAATTCTTAAGTTACGTATATTTTTTACTAATAGAAAAATTCGTTAAAAATAAAAATTTATAGTTGCCTTTTTATGTAACCGAAAAATTGCATGGCAACTAGGCCTCCTTTCCCATCCCTTATTTCTCAAAATCGTCTGATCAAAACTAAGAGAAAGCCATTTAGCCAAAAAAGGAATTAATATGCAAATTTCATTTTAATAATTTATGTGTGGAGAGCCAAAATCAAACATGCATTAATTCAAAAACGTTCAGAAATTACATAAAAAAAACTAGTTTTTTTAACTGAAAGTAAGGAGCGACATTAAAACTTAAAACGAACAGAAATTACTCCGTATATGAAATGGGTTGTCCCCTCCGCAATCCCTCGCTCTTTACGCTAAAGTTTGACTCTTTGCCACAATTCTGCTTTTTAATACAATTAAAAGCTTTAGCGTAAAGAGCGAGGGATTGCGGAGGGGACAACCCATTTCATATACGGAGTAATTTCTGTTCGTTTTAAGTTTTAATGTCGCTCCTTACTTTCAGTTAAAAAAACTAGTTTTTTTTTATGTAATCTCATAAAAGCATTGCATCAAACATGTGCAAATTAGTCACGAATCCTTCTTCACAAATTCTATTCGAAGCATTTAAGCTGGCTTAGAACCCGACAGCAAGAAGTCCCTAGGACCTCTAGTTGAATGAAGGTTTCGGACAATACTTGGCCCATTTTTGGCTTATCAAAGGCCTTCAAATGTACTTTTTTTAAACGAAACTGACAATTTGTCTTATATTTACCTGAGTATTTGCATTATGAACTCCCACTGCTTGGTTTTTAAATGGATCATATCTAATCAAGGATAGTCTTCTGCTTAATATGGTGGTACCGAGAAGTAGCAAAATCTTGCATATAAGTACTTGGACTTTCGATGGTCAGTTCAGCCTCTTTTAAAATATACAATTCTAATTATATACTACTTCCTTAAAAGCATTATGCTGTGAAAACAACCATAGTGAAGACCTCTACTAAAATCACATCCCAGCGATGGTGTGTGAAGCTTCTGTTCCAGAAAGAATATAGATGGCATTTAAAGCATGTGGCTTAAAGGGTTATACACCATGCTAATCTGTATTTTATCTACCCTTTGAAAATGTAATTCATTATGGAGTGTACATTTTAAAATAATGAGAAATTAATTCTGCCAAATTACGTTATGTCTATCATAGGATCTCTCAAGAAACAATCCTGGCCGATCTAAGCATTATGCTGTGAAAACAACCATAGTGCAGACCTCTACTAAAATCACATCCCAGCGCTTGGTGTGTGAAGCTTCTGTTCCAGAAAGAATATAGATGGCATTTAAAGCATGTTGCATAAAGAGTTATACACCATGCTAATCTGTATTTTATCTACCCTTTGAAAATATAATTCATTATGGAGCGTAAATTTTAAAATAATGAGAAATTAATTCTGCCAAATTATGTGTCCTGTGGTGGCGCAGTGGGTTTGACCTTAGCTTGATAATACGGGACCCAGAGATCGAATCATGCTGCAGGAATTCACTGCAGGGCCGACACAGGAACCTTAGTAGTCAAGAAGCGTCGTTAATCTGATACAATACAATACAAATTATGTTATGTCTATCATAGGATCTCTCAAGACACAATCCTGGCCGTATCTCTTTCTTCTTTGACTGAATCAGCAAAAACGAGGTATACAGTCTTTCCAGTATATGTGAACAAATGCTTTTTTTTATTGCGTGCCTTCTAGCTTCCTATTTATTGTGGTTTTTTTCACTAATTATATCGCTATTTATTCTATAGCCAAAGCATTTGAATGTGAAATTTGTTAAAGTCTTATAATGATGTAATAGATAATTTATTACAATTTAACTTATTCATTTAAACCAAGGTAACATATTGTAGTATTTATTTCATTTTAGGACAACTGGTACCTACTTCTTATATACAAGAGAGACTTATCCGTTCTCAAATGGCTGAAAGTACATGTCTATGACCTCATCATATTTTTTTATGATACTGCTTCGTCTCTATCATTTGTCTAGTCAATTGTTGGATTTCGCTCCGATGGTAAATTATATATTGTAAAGCATAAATTATTTGAAATTACATTATTATTTTTACACGCCTAAATATTGACAAATTTGTCTGTCCTTTAAAAGAATTAGGATTAGTTTTAGCAGAGGTATGGAGATCATAGTAGTCATGAAGGCTTACTTTTAAGTCTGTATTATTTTATGTTCTGTACATGTATCGTATAGATCTTTTGCGATTTCAGTTTTACAAGGTAGGAATTTACCGCTTGATTAAAAGCCTTTGTTAAAGCCTTTTTCCATATACTGCATTCTCCTGTGTATTCCCTACCAGTGAGATGTTGTGGTAATGATTTGTCCTTTGTGAGGTAATTCAGTTCCCTTGATTTTATTATAAATGATCATTTGATTAATGGTGCTCATATTTACCATTCTTTGGGGTAAGTTTATCCAGGTTTACCTAGCATCCCTTTCCCTACCAATGAGATGTTTTGGTAATGATTTGTCCTATCTGAGGTAACTTCAGTCGCCTTGATTGTATTTTAAATGATCATTGGATAGATGGTGCTCATGTTTGCCATTCTTTGGGGTAAGTTTATCTCAGTGGTAATCTCCTGCATCGTTGGTGTATGACGGCATAATAGTGAAATATTATACTGGCATGTTAATAAATTGAAAGGGAGTAGCCGATCCGGACTAGTCCCAATTAAAGATAGAAATGGGGCCACAATTAGTGATAAGGAAAAAGTTAAAGAAAGATGGGTGGAACATTTTGAGAATGTGCTAAATAGAGATACACTTGCAGGAAAAGATATAGATGAAAAAGTTTGTGATACCTTGGATGTGAAGGAAGATTTGTTTAGCGAGGAAGAATTAGCGACAGTACTAAAAGGATTAAAAAATAACAAGGCTCCAGGTGCTGATAGTATGATTAATGAGTTTCTTAAATATGGTGGCTCTGAGGTTAGGAATAAGCTAATGAAGATTATGAACATGTTTTTTGAAAAAGGGGAAGTACCCAATGATTTTAGGAAAACCTTAATTAGACCACTGTATAAGAAAGGTTACAAGAGTGAGTGTCGTAATTATCGAGGCATTACTCTGGTCTCTGTAGGTAGCAAATTACTGAGTAATATGATACTTTTTAGACTGAGAGGTGCTGTAGACAAAGTTTTAAGGGAAAAACAATGCGATTTTAGAAAAGGTAGAGGATGTGTCGACCAAGTTTTCACTCTTAGGTTAATAATTGAGAAGTCCCTTCGTTGTCAAACACCTTTGGTCTTCAGTTATCGATTATGAGCAAGCTTTCGATTCTGTTGATAGAAGAGCATTAACACAGGTCTTATCGTTATATGGTATACCAGAAAAATACATTAAAGTGATTTGTGCTATGTACGAGAATAATACCGCTGTGGTTAAGGTAGGAAATGAGGTTAGCAACTGGTTTTGTATTAAATCAGGAGTTAAGTAGGGTTGTGTTCTATCCTCCATTATATGGATCCTTTTGATGGACTTCGTCTTAAGGAGCACAGGAAAGGCAATTGGAGACTACGGAATCAAATGGGGAGGAAAAACGCTCTTGGACTTAGATTATACTGATGATTTAAGCATATTAGATGAAAATGTGAGCATAATGAATGAAGTTTTAGAGATTTTGCGAGTTCAGGGTGCTATAATAGGCTTGAAAATTAATGTTAAGAAGACTATGTCACGAAGGCTAGGAATAAGTGAAGATGAACAGGTGACATTAGGTAACGAAAAGATTGATCAGGTTGGGAGCTTCAGTTACCTTGGCAGTATTATTAGTAAAGATGGTGGGAGCAGTGAAGATGTTAAAAGTAGAACAGCTAAGGCTCAGGGTGTTTTTTCACAGTTAAAAAAAAGTTTGGAAGAATAGAAAGATAAGTCTGCAAACCAAGATTAGAATATTGGAAGCTACAGTGATGACAGTGGTCAAATCTGGTTCTGAAGCATGGGCGCTCCGAAAAGCAGATGAAAATTTACTAGATGTTTTCCAGAGAAATTGCCTACGGATTGTTCTGGGTACCCGGCTGACTGACCGTATTTCAAACACTAGGCTGTACGAAAAATTTGGTTCAATCCCGCTTTCTAGGGCTATAATGAAAGAAAGGTTGAGATTGCTAGGCCACGTTCTACGGATGAAGGATGACAGATTACCGAAGATTGTCCTTTTTGGCCAACCGTCTGGGGCTACACGGAAAGCATTTCGTCCTTGTCTGGGTTGGGAGGATGTCATGAATAAAGATTTAAAGGAAATGGGAAATTCCTGGGAGGGTGTAAAGAGGGAGGCTTTAAATAGATTAGGTTTGAGGAGGAGCGTGCGTAGCTGTGTTGGCCTCAGGCGGCTTGGTGCTGCAGTGAGTTATTAGTAGTAGTAGTAGTAGCTATAAAAACAATATCTCTATGCTAGTACTACTGAAGTTTTTATTACTTTTAAAAATTTATTTATGCTTAATTAAAAATCAGTTTTTTAATTTATTTCATTTTAAATTTTCTATTCTGTACGAGATCCAAGTCGCTTTCTGTGTTTCCTTGCGTTGAAGGTTCATTTCTTCTCATAATTAAATAAAAACAACAAATTTTTTTAACTGAAAGGAAGGAGCGACATTGAAACTTAAAACGGACAGAAATTGCTTCGTATATGAAAGGGGCTGTTCCCTCATCATCGCCCCACTCTTTACGCTAAAGTTTGACTCTTTCTCTCAACCCAACTTTTTTAAAACAGTAAAAAAAACTTCAGCGTAAAGAGCGGGGTGTTGATGAGGGAGCAGCCCCTTTCATATACGAAGTAATTTCTGGCCGTTTTAAGTTTTAATGTCGCTCCTTACTTTCAGTTAAAAAACTTTTTTATTTTTATTTAATTTCTGAACGTTTTTGAATTAATACATGTTTTGATTTTGGCTCACCGCAGATGAATAATTAAAACGAAATTTGCCTATTTATTTTTTTGGCAGAGTGGCTTTCTCAGAGTTTTGATTGAATGGTATTGAGAAAATAAGGAGCGGTGGAGGAGGCCTCGTTGTCCGCCAATTTTTTGGTTACTTAAAAAGGCAACTAGAACTTTTAATTTTTATGAACGTTTTTATTAGTAAAAGATATACATAAATTACAAATTAGCTTACGTAAAGAACTTCTGTATTCGACTGTTTTTATTACACATATGAGGGAGTTCACCCCCTTGTCAGTACCTCTTTTTTACACTAAAGCTCAAATTTTGTCCCAGTTCCTTAAGAATGACCCCTGAATCAAAAAGGTCGTAGAATAAATACTTGAAATTACTAAAATACTTTTGCGCAAAGAGCAAGGTATTAGGAGGAGGTGAACCCCTTATATGCGCAATAATTTCTGTTCGTTTTAATTTTTAATGCTGCTCCTTACTTTCAGTTGCAAAGACTTTTTCATATTTACTTTTTCATTTTTTTTTCTAAATGATGCTAGAAAATTCTACAGTAGGGTTCTCTGATACGCTGAATCTGATGGTCTGATTTTTGTTAGGATTGTATGACTTTTAAGGGGTGTTTCCCCCTATTTTCTAAAATAAGGCAAATTTTCTCAGACTCGTAAACTTTTGATGGGTAAGGCTAAACTTGATAAAACTTCTGTGTTTAAATCAGCATTAAAATGCGGTTCTTTTGATGTAGCTATTGGTATCAAAATTCCGTTTTTTAGAGTTTTGGTTACTATTGAGCCGGGTCGCTCCTTAGTTCGTTACCACGAACTGTTTGATGAGTTGGATGTTGCTTAATGCACTCTAGTTTTAAGGCTTTTGATCCCGATTTAGAGAAAATTCCACAAGCCTTCTCAACGTGGCCAGTTATTTATTCGTAATGTTTCCTCTTTTTTTTATTATTTAACATATAATCTTTTTAGCAAGGAAAAAGGACAATATTGTACTACGAAAATAAGAAATGTATGAAGGATAAGAGAAAGAAAAAAAAATGGTTATTGGAGAACAGACTTTGCTTCAGACGGTGACTGGTGAATTTTGACATTAAAATTTCACCATACTCTGTGATAATTCAAAATACCACCATTATTGCCATGTACGTTAAAATTAAATTAACCGCTTATTATCCAGTGCCATTTAACCGCCTAATTTGTTTGTGAACCACTAATTTGGTGATGCTCACAGAAAACGTTTAATTAAGACCCTGATTTGGCTGTGAACAATTAATATGGTGATGTTTACAGAAAATGTTCGATTAAGATCCCCCCAACTGTGAATTTATGACGTAGCTCAAAGAGTGCCTGATGTACAGGAGTACTAGTTTGGGAAAATGTGGTTAAGGGGCAATTATTTTTTGAATTTGCCTTCAATTCATTGTTGTTTATTTTTGTCTGGGCCCCCTTCTTGTTGAAAAGGTGATTGTAGAAATTTGAGAGGGGGCTCAATCGAAAGGAAACTGAAAGTATTAGAGCCTATTCCAAGGACTGGAAGTGATTGGAGGGTAACCAGGCTGCCTCCCTTACCCCTTTCTGCATTCGAAAACACAATGAAATTTGGACGTGTTTTGTTTTTCAGATTTTATCCAACTATTGATTTATCCCAACTTTTTACCCAATTTATCCTATAATTTGTACTGAAGACTGGAATGTAGATGTGTTAACAGCAGAACCTGACTTTTTTCTCAGGAGGAGGATAACTGCAGACTTTGCTGCCCTTTGCCGCCCCAGCAAAACCATAAATATTTAAAGTTTTCCCAAAAATATTAAAATTTAAGCTACTTTTGCCTCCCCTGGGTGTGCATCAGGGATGCTTGTCCCCTGTAGCCCCTCTAGATCCGGCCCTGGTAAAAACTGACCAAAAACTAATAGGTTACCTGTGGATAAAATGTAATTCACTGCTTAGCAGTAAATTACCGTTCTACGCATAATTGAACAAATTCGGTTGCAAAATAGGTTCCGTATTTTTCTTTTAATTTTGGCTGTAACCCCCAGGACTTCTAGCAACTAGCCAAACTCTTGACATGCAGCCCAACCTAAACCTTCAATCAAAAGTTATCGCAGGAATTAGCATACAGATTCCTTTTTTGTATGCGCAAATTATTTAACTTGACCTATTTAACTGGATGCCACAATACGTCCGAACTTGATACCTTTCAACGAACACGTAGCATATTCCACCATTCCATTGAAAAGCCTTCAAGATCTGTTTTGTTTCTGTCAAGACTTTGTTTGGAGATATCATGACCCCCCACAACCCAGGGGGAAAGGTCTTTAAGTTACAAAATTTGCCCATTGCTTACGTATAGTATTTGTTATTGGGAAGTATGCATACATTTTTCGGAGAGGGGACGAATTTTCTGCTTGGGGGATTTTCCACAGAGAGGATTTTTCATGGGAAGGGAAGTTTCAATGGGCTGAATTTTTCAGGGGAACAATTACACTGGGGGAATTTGCCTGAATTCCTACGAAATACTTCGTATGTCTTGCTTTTTCTTTGATGACTCAATTTTACGTGTGGATATGTCAAGGGCAATTGTCAGGGGTAAATTTTTGCCTGGATTGAATTATCTAGAGAATATATCCGTGGGGAGGAGGGATTTTTTCGTGAAGGTGGAGCCAGGTTTCCTGGTGTTATTTAGAAAAACGATTAGAAATTAAATTTTAAGAAAAACAAGTTCTTTCAGCTTAAAGTGAGGAGCAACATTAAAACTTAAAATGAGCTGAAATTATTACGTATATGAGGAGGATTGCTCCTCCTCAACACCTCGCTCTTTACTATAAAATTTGAATTTCGTCAAATTCTTTAAGAACAACTCCTGAAACACAAGGATCGTTTCATTAGAACAATAAGAAGCTTTTTTAAAAGTACTAAGAAACTTTAGTGTAAAGAGCGAGGTGTTGAGGAGGAACAACTTGCCTCATATACGTCATTAAACAAAAGAAAAGTTTTTATTTTAATGAAAGTAAGGAGCGACATTAAAACTTAAAACGAACAGAAATTACTCCGTTTATGAAAGGGGCTTTTCCTCCTCAATGCCCCACTGTTTACGCTAAAGTTTGACTCTTTCTCTTAACTCTACCTTTTAAAACAGTAAAAAACTTGAGCGTAAAGATCGGGGCTTTGAGGAGGAAAAGCCCCTTTCATATACGGAGTAATTACTGTTCGTTTTAAGTTTTAATGTCGCTCCTTACTACCATTTAAAAAACTTGTTTTTTCTTGTTTAATTTCTGGACGTTTTTGAATTAATGCATTTTTTGATCTTGGCTCTCCGCGCATAAATAATTAAAACGAAATTCGAATATTAATTTTTTTGGGCTAAATGGCTTTTTCATAGTTTTAATCGGAAGATTTTTAGAACAAAAGGAGCGAGAGAGGAGGCCTGTTTGCCCTCCAATTTTTTGATTACTTAAAAAGGCAACTATAACTTTTAATTTTTTACGAACGTTTTCATAAGTAAAAAATATACGCAACTTACGAATTAACTTACGTAGCGAACTTCTATATTCGTATGTTTTTATTGCGTATATGAGGGGGCTCACCCCTCGTCGATACCTCGCTCTTTACACTAAAGCTTAAATTTTGTCCCAATTCCTTAAGAATGACTCCTGAATCACAAAGGCCGTAGAATAAATAGTTGAAATTAATAAAAATACTTTAGCATAAAGAGCGAGGTATTACGAGGAGGTAAACCCCTCATATGCGTAATAATTTCTATTCGTTTTAAGTTTTAATGCTGCTCCTCACTTTCAGTAGAAAAAGCTTTTCATATTTATTTTTGCATTGTTTTTTTTTTATAATGCTAGAAAAACCTGCGCCCCCTCCATTGAAAGTGTTTTCCTCCATGAGAAGTTCCTCCATGGAAAGATCCTCCCACGTAACTCCCCCCTCAACTCTCCCCCAAACCAAAAAAAATCCCCCTAAAAACGTCTGTACACATCCCAGTAACCATTACTATATGTAAACACAGGTCAAAGTTTGTAACTCGCAGCCCCTTTCACGGGGACTGCGGGGGAGTAAGTCGTCCCCAAAGACATAGTTATTAAGTTTTTCGACTATGATGAATAAAATGGCTATCTCAGAATTTTGATCCGGTGACTTTGGGGAAGAAATGAGCGTGGGAGGGGGCTTAAGTGCCCTCCAATTTTTTTGGTCACTAAAAAGGGCACTAGAACTTTTAATTTCCGTTAGAATGAGCACTTCCGTGACATTTTAGGACCACTGAGTCGATACGATCCCCCCTGAAAAAAAAAAACAAATAAACACGCATCCGTGATTTGTCTTCTGGCAAAAAATCTCGTGGAATTTCTGGCGAAATTCCACATTGTTGTAGATAGGGGCTTGATACTTCTACAACAAGGTTTTCCGATACGCTGAATCTGATGGTATGATTTTCGTTAAGATCGTGTGACTTTTAGGGGGTATTTCCTCCTATTTTCTAAAATGAGGCAAATTTTCTAAGGCTCGTAACTTTTGACAGGTAAGACTAATCTTGATGAAACATATATGTTTAAAATCAGCATTAAAATGAGATTCTTTTGATGTAACTATTGGCATCAAAATTCTATTTTTTAGAGTTTTGGTTACTATTGAGCCGGGTCGCTCTTACTACAGTTTGTTACCACGAACTATTTGATAATTTCTGTTCGTTTTAAGTTTTAATGTTGATCTTTTATTTCAGTTGAAAAAAACTTGTTTCTTTTTTTCCATTTAATTTGAATAAAAACAGACCAAGGTCATTTATAAGAAAAGTTCTATTTTGCTTTCTTAAAAAAACAAAAACAAAAAAAAACAAAGAAACAAAAAAAAACGGGATTTTCGTAGCTGATGAATTTCAGAAAATTTTTATCTAATCATATTTTTTTTTTTTTGCTTTTCAATGTCTCCTTTTGGGGGTCTAGTGACCCCTAAAACGGAATGAGCCACTTACCCCCACGAAATGAGACATTTGACACCTGGAAGGTAATTCTCCCCGTGGGAAAATTTCCCCCGGAAAATTCCTCCACATTCCCCCTGGATAATTTTGGCTGTTCATTAAAAGGCAAATTTAAAGTTCTACTCGCCTATTTAAGTCAGAGGCAATGTTATAGCTTTGCAGATAGTTAGAGCCATAAAACTTCAACGTATTATTATATAAATAAAACTGACTTTTTTCACCTGAAAGTAAGGAGCGTCATTTAAACTTAAAATAAACAGAAATTATTAAGTATATGAGAGAGGCTGCCCGCTCCTCAGCACCTCGTTCTTTACGCTAAAGTTTGACTTTTTGTTCCAATCATTTAAGAATGATTGCCGTTTAATTACAATAATATGAAGTTCTAAAAGTTAAAAAAAACTTTACCTTAAAAAGTGATATATTGAGGAGGGGGCAACCCCTCTTATATACGAAATAATTTCTGTTCGTTTTAAGTTTTAATGTTGCTCTTTGCTTTAGGTTTAAAAAACTTGTGTTTTTAATTTAATTTCTGATCGCTTTTTAGATAATGCCAGGCAATCCGGCTCCCCCTGCATGGAAAATTTCCTCTCCCACGAAAAATTCCTCCACGGGAAGATCTGTCCACGTAACCTCCACCCCCGTAAAAATCCCCCTCCCCAAAAAATGTCTGCATATTTACTAATAACGAATATGATATGTAAACATTGGGCAAAGTTCATAACTTGCTCCCCTTCCCCTGAGGACTGTGGGGGTAAGTCATCCTCAAACACTTAGTTATTAGATCTTTCGACTATGCTGTATAAAGTTGATATTTCTAAATTTCGATTGAACAGCTTTGGGGAAAAAAGGAGCGTGGGAGGGGGGCTAGCTGTCATCCCACATTTTTGGTCAGTTAAAAAAGAAACTAGAACTTTTGATTTTCGATCAAATGAGCCCTCTCCCAGTCTTGTAGGACTAGTCGTTCAATAAAATCACCCCTGAAGAAAAAAACAAATAAACACACATCCCTGATCTTTTTTCTGAACCTCTAGAGTAGGGTTCTCTTATTTGCTAAATCTGAGGGTACAACTTTAATTAACGTCACTTAATGTTTTAAGGGTGTTTCCCCCTTTTTCAAAAGCTCAGCTCGTAACTTTTAATGGGTAACATTAAGCTTGATAAATTTTCTATCTTTTAAATAAGCATCAAAATTTGATTCTTTTGATGTATCTATTCTTATCAAGACCCTGATTCTTAGAGTTTCAGTTGATGTTGAGCCTTATCGCTCCCTATTTACAGTTCGCTTCCGTGAACTGTTTTATTTTATTTACTTTTCCCCAGAGGCACTTCATATGGAAAGAGTAATCGCATAAGCTTCTGAGAGGGCTCATTCGATTGCAATTTAAGTGTCCTAGTGCCCTTTATAAGAGTCAAAAGTGATTGGAGAGGAACCAGCCGTTAATAGCCCCCCTGCCCCACACTTTTTTCTCAAACACAACCAATCAAAACTTGGAAATAGCCATTTTGTTCAAAACTGTCCAAAGATCAAATAACAATGCCTTTGGGTGTGACAACCACCCTTCCAGCCCCCTGGGCAAAGACTGTAGGTTATGTAAGTTGCTCATTGTTAATGAAATAAGATTTCTTTTTTTGTTAAGAAAGCAGGTAGGTTGGATCCTGGATCTCCAAAAATGCTTAGAATATTAAGGTGAAACATTAAAGAAATGTTGATAGGGATGTCAAGCACAACCAAAACACACTTTGTCCTTGCTGGTTGTGTAAAGGGAATATCAGCAATATCTAAGCAAAGGCTGATGTATTACGATGAAAC
The DNA here is from genome assembly GCF_032884065.1 of Artemia franciscana. Classification (NCBI taxonomy): domain Eukaryota; kingdom Metazoa; phylum Arthropoda; class Branchiopoda; order Anostraca; family Artemiidae; genus Artemia; species Artemia franciscana. The sequence goes on from NC_088876.1 coordinate 12,129,054, forward strand.
TTTCAATGTATGCTGAAGGGAGTTGAAGATAGATTGAAGGGCAGCCAGTCCCCTACCCCTCCTTCTCCTTTTTATTCACTCCTCCCCTGAGTCTGCAAAAAAGCCAATGGTATAAAAGGAAAACCGTTCGAAAATGTTGAGGGGGATATAAAACAAAATCAAACCACATTATATGTAGAACGGCTGTCGATAGGGGTTTTATAGTATAATCTAAGGAACGGCCAAAGGTATTAAGTTGGAAATTGAAAATTATGTTGAGAGAGAAGTTAAAAAAGGAACGGATAATCCCCTCTAAACTGATAAAAATCTTATTTTAATCAAAATGGTTCCAGAGTCTAATAAATATGCTTCTGGGGATCCCCAACCTCCAGAGCCCCAGGAAGGATTGTAAATTATTCAACAAATGCATTCTTGATGATCCGGTGTGTAATGGGGGTAATGTTTGATCCGGTGTGTGTCTTAAAATAAAAAAAAGGTATTGAGGTGAAATTTCGGGTACTGTTGGGAGATTGGTCGAGCTAAATCAGAGACATTATCCACGTCCAAATTATCTAAAAAGGTGTATATGCAATATTTTTGAAGTGGCTAAGCGTCTTAATATTCAACCAAAAGATATCAATTGCGTCCCGGTTCTCAAAAGGGCGTTTCCAAAATTTCCCAGGAATGGGTAATGGCAATTCATTGAGCCCCCTAGTCCTAGAACCGTTTTGATATCTGGTCCATTATCTATAAAGTGATCTCAAATCTATGTTCTTTTTTCAGCGAAAAAAAAACACGATTCCAACCATTTGTAAATGAGGGCTTTAAGCCTTTGCAGTAAGGTTTTCAGACAGTTTTGTTGTTATTGAAGGGGTCAGTTGCTTCAAAGGGTGCATTTTAATACCAGACCATTCTAGCTCTCATTGAACCTCGCGATAAATACTTTATTATTTCCAAGGAAGGGGTGGGGGATGGAAGTAGAAATTAACATTTGATCTCTCTTGCGTTTTGGGAAGATTTCTGGTCTACGCTGTAATTATAAAGTAATGAGTAACATTAAACTCCGAAATGAGCAAAATTTATTTTTAATAGGCGGAAGATCACCCTTTCCTCATTCCCAACCTCCCCATAGTGGTCAAAGAAACTTTGGAGGATGCTCATTTCATCGGAAATTGAGATTTGTTTTCCTTTTATTTAAGTCAAAAATGATTGGAGATCAACCAGCCCTTGTCCAAAGATTATTTTGATATCTCGTCGTTTCGTTACACGTTAAGACATCTGATCGATATTTTGAGGTATCTATTTTATACTTTCTCTGTGGCTGCTAAATTTTGCGTCTGGGATATTTGCGGCAGGGAGGGGGAAATATCCAGGGGAATTTTCTACGGCAGAAGTTTCCGGGAGAATTTTGTAGGGTGAAATGCCTGCTCCCCTCTGGTCGTCTTAAGTTTTAACTAATAAGTAAGACAGATTTTTTAATAGATTATTTAAAAAAAATTCCACAAAAGAAGTTTTCAATGACAAGACAAGAGCTACATAAAAACAACGATGAGTAGAAAAAAAAGTTAAATCATTTTCATAGCGTAAAACTGCCATATATCACCCTCATTAAATAAACAAAACCCAGAATAAAAAAAACCATAAGTAGCGCAAAAGCACTGTCTAAGTAAAGAGCGAACTGAACATAATGTATTATTCTTTTTTCTGACCAAGACACTTCTTATAGAAAGAGTTGTCGTAGAAGCCCCAAAAGGAGCACATTTGGTTTGGAACTGAAAGTTCTAATTCACGAGACTCAAAAAGCTAAGGGAGGGGATCAGCCCTTCTCAAACTCTTAATTTTCCCAAACATATACAATGAAAATTTTGATATATGCATTTTATTCCACATAATTCAAAGGTCTACTGATTAAGTGTTTGGGGATATAAACCCTTCACAGCCCTCGAGGTAAGGGCTACAAGGCTTGCCAATGGCCAATTATTAACATATAAGGTTTTTATGGAAGGGTTGGTTCCATAAACGTCATAGGGGTTAAATTCAAATGGAAATCACACGTTCAAGTGCCGTTTTTAAGAGTCAAAAGTGATAGCAGGATAACTGGTGTCTCTCATATCATCTTTTCCCCAAAAGCATCGAACTAAATTTTGGGATAGCTATTTTGTTCAAAATAGCCCAAAGATCATATAAAAAGGCCTTCATGGTTGAAAAAACAAACCAGAGTTTCGGGGCAAGGGTTGTAAGCTATGCCCTGGGAAAAAAAACTTCAGGACTTCTTTACTTTAGCATTTCTAAGATTGTTCCTTAAATAAAAACCTCAGGGACTAAATTTACCCCAGGATTTCTAAGATTGTTCTTAAAAAACCTTCATCACTTCTTTACCCCCAGAATTTCGTAATATGTCCTTTAAAAACCCTTCAAGGCTTCTTTACTTCAAAATTTTCAAGATTTTTCTTTAATAAAAATCTTTAGGGGTTTCTTTACTCCAGGATTTCTAAGATTGCTCTTTAAAATACCTTCGGGACTTCTTTATCCTCAAATTTCTTTGAATCTTCTTTAAAAAAAACCTTCAGGGCTTCTTTATTTCAGGATTTCTAAGACCGTTCTTTAAACTAACCTCCAGGGGCTACTTTATCCCCAGTATTTCTAAGATTGATGTCATAGTTTCTCTGATTCTTATAAAAACTATGAGGGCCAGGGCTTCTTTACTCCAGGATTACCGTGCTTGATCTTTAAAAACCTTTAGGGCTTCTTTAATTAAGACTTTCTTTGAATATTTTTATGAAAAAATCTTCAGGGGATTCTTTACCACCTGGATTTCTAAGATTGTCCTTTAAAGAAAAGTTCAGGAGTTCTTTACCCCGCCAGGACTTCTTTGAATGATCTTTAAAAAAGCTTTAAGGCCTCTTTACTTTTGGGATTACCGTGGTTGTACATGCTTTTGCATGGATCTCACATTGATAGAATAATCTTACTTTCTCGCAAAATATACACTTTTACCCACGTCTAAAATTTGGATGCACTCTTCCGCTAATCGAAGCATCTTGCTAAAAATGTATAAACAAGCACGCTAGGTTAAACCCTTTATGATGGCTTCCATCATGTAAAAGACTTAATTTCTGTCGGACAGCTGCTCTTCTGATAATAGCATGAAAGAGTTCTTACTGGCTGGCCAATTTGGATGTTCTGATATTACGAGCGTTCCGTAATTTAAAAATATTTTCCTGATCAATTTGGGGTGTTATGGTTAAAAATAATCCTCGATTTTTGAGGAGGGCGACCTAAAATTCTATCTACTTTCATTTTAAGTGGTCAACATAACATATTATTACTACTTGATCATGAAGAAAAGGGGCCTATATTTTCCTTTTCTGTATTATAGAGAGAATATAATGCAGGTAACTATCGAGTATAGAAACTACATCAATATTTGTAGTCACCTTCTAGGAGCTGGTTTTAATGGGTTAGACTCGGTGAAATTCTATTTCCCATGGAAGCTTTTAGAGCTTACAGATTTGAGAGACCAAAGTACTGAGCACATTTTTCCAATTTCAATTTGGTAAATTCCTCCATTTCTCTTGTAAAAAAAAAAAAACAGTTAGTTACCGACAGAGGTTACCAAAGCAGACAACTATTGAGCATAGACTTTGTATCAATCTATCTTGTCACATTCTAGCAGCCAGCTATAATGGTATAAACATGGAAAAAATGTATTTCCCATAGAGGCTTCTAGTGTAAGAAACTTAAAAATAGATTTGAGGAACAAATCTTAGGGATCAGTTTTCCCCTACCACAAATCTTAAGTCCCCTTACCTTCACAGTACAATTCTTGAAAGTTTGAGCCAATTGGACATCCAAGATGAAACAGGTTCCCCTTCTTCTAGTACAAAAGGTATTTTTGTAGAATTAGCTATATACACTATGCCCAGCCCTTGCCTGAGGGACTGTAGTGGTCACGTTGCCCTTTAGGTTTATATTTATTGGACATTTTAATTATTGTAAAAAAGCTGTCTATCTGTTATATAACAACAAAAGTATGGTTTTGTCTAAGATTTTTTGTTGAAAAAAAAAATCGAAGACTAAAATGTGTAAAAAAAGAAGAAAATTCTTAAGCAAACATTCAATTTTGATGTCAATTGGCCAAATTCACAAGAAAAGAAAATTAAAGATAACTTTGATCATTCAGTTTTCTTCATACCTGTTTAGATATAAAGGTCTTGAGTTGTTTATAAACTTTTTCAGAAACAAGCCTAAAAGACATTTGTTATCTATGATCCTAGCGTAGTACCATTACAGCAAATATTCATAAGGATAAAAAACTGCTGAACATTTAATGTTTAAAATTTGAAAGATGAACTACTAATAAAAATCGCCGCTGAAACTAAAGTCAATAAACAAAGCAGATATAAAAGTTCTTGTGATTTCTGAAGTGATTAATAGCAAACGATGAAAGGTGTTTCTCTTCCCTGGATTATTCCTTCATAATTTATTTTGAAGGAAACTATAAACAAAAAATTAATATATTTACTTAAATGTATAATATATATTAAATTATATATATAATTAAATATATACTCTACTTTCTCTCAAAGGAAACATTAAGTACTGTTAGACCACTGATAAAAAAAAAAAAAAAAAAAAAAAAAAAAAAAAAAAAAAAAAAAAAATGAACAATCAAAACATGTAAAGCGTATTAAGAGACAATCATTTTCAAACATTTTATGGAAATTTAACAAAACCCACCTTTATACGTGGGCCTTAAAACATATAGATCATGTGTTAAAATATAATCTGATGACAACCAAACATGATCCGCCACGCCTTGCAGACACACCTCCTATTGTATCTAACATAAAAAGAAAGAAGAAATATATTCTCTTCTTTTTAAAAAAGAACTTTGTACATCCTGGGATCTGTTTAACGAATCCAAAAGTCATTCCTAACTGTTTTTATAATATTAAATAAAAAAAAAATCAAATTTTTCAACTGAAAGTAAGGAGCAACATTAAAATTTAAAACAAACAGGAATTATGAAGCATAAGAGGGGGGTCGCCACCTCCTTAACACCTTGCTCTTCACGGTAAAGTTTTCAGCACTTTCAAAAAGTTACTTATTGTTCTAATTAAACGACCCTTGCGTTTCAGGAGTCTTTTTTAAAGAATTGGGACAAATTATAAACTTTAACGTAAAGAGCGAGGTGTCAAAGAGGTGGCAACCCCTAATATCAGTAATAATTCTGTTTGTTTTAATTCTTAATGTTGCTCCTTACTTTCAGTTGAAAATACTAGTTTTTTTATTTTATTTCTGATCGTTTTTTAAATAACGCCAGGATATCTGGCTCCACTTCCACAAAAAAATCCCTTCTACCCTGGACAATTCAATCCTTAAAAAACTTACCCCGGACAATTACCTTTAATATCTCCATATGGTATAGAGAAAGCAAGACATATAAAGAAATTTCGAATAGGAATTCTGGCAAATTCTCCCAGTGTAAAATTTCCCCTGAAAACTTCATCCACTTGAAACCTCCCTCTCCTCGAAAAATTCTCTCCGTAAAAAAAACACCCCAGCAGAAAATTCGTCCTCCCCTCCCCACCCTTAATATGTATGCATAAATCCCAATAACAAATGCTATACGTAAACAACCGACAAATTTTATAATTTAAAGACCTTACCCCAGGGTCTTTAGGGTCATAGTTGTGGGAAAAGTGGAGGTGATGGCCAATTGTAGAAAAAAGCCAAGACAGATTGTTGAATTAAGTGGGCAGCCCAGTCAAGGGTTAATTTTATCCGTTTGATTGCCGTTGTTACTGTCTGCCATTTATGCTACACCTTTCCGTGCATGTGTGTCCCTTCACAAATGCCAAACTAGAGTCGTACCTGTTGGATCTCCAAAGACATAGTTATTGGGTTTTTTAACTATTCTGAACAAAATAGCTATCTCAAAATTTTGATTGGACAATTTTGAAAAAAAGTGGTGTGGGAGGGGGCCTAGTTGTCCTCTAACTTTTTGG